>NW_005843828.1:0-4675 GCF_000455745.1 Alligator sinensis | reverse complement strand
AATTTGGTCCTTTGGAGTTAGTTCTGCAACCAGACAGAGCTCACGCGATCCTCAAAGACGCTGCCATTGGGGGGGGGCCTTGTAGTTCACCCAGCAAATTCAAATCATCATTGCAGCACATCCTACAAGCATTTTGTGCAGCACAGCAATAGTACCGAGGGGAAAACCAGGAAGAATGGCCACAAACTCTTGGAAGATCGATTCAAGCTCAACCTTAGGAAAAACTTGTTCACAGTCAGGGAGTCCAGACTATGGAAAAAGATCCTTACCCTGGAAACCTTCAAGAGGAGACTGGACGGTCACCTTGCTCGGGTCAATTGACCTTGGCTGTCTTTCCTGCTTGGTACAGGGGGCTGGACCCGATGATCTGCCAAGGTCCCTCCGGCCCCTTACAAGCTATGAATCATGCACATACGAGACCTGAGTTTAAGTCTTTGTCTTGCCATAAACTTTCTGTGACCTTGGCCTAGTCACTAAACCAGCTTAAACCTCAACTGCCATCTGTAAAATAAGAACCTTTTCTCATCACACAGGGTAGTGTGAGGATGCATTACAAAATGAGCCACTCAGATAGTACCAGTGGTTATAGAAAGCCACTCTGCATGCTTGAGGAAAGAAAATAAGAATTTATTCTTGTATCCAAACAGATTTACCACCAATTATCATCAATTACTTATACTCCGTTAGAGGCCATAGCCTCATTCTGGTAGGTGCAGTATTCACATAGTAAGATAAAGTCTTTATCAAAACTGCTTACAAGCAAACAAGTGAGAAAGCAAGGAAGGGGATGAAGAAAGAAAAAGACTTGCCCATGATCATGCAATAATTCAGTGACTGGACTTTGTAGTTTTCATACCTATACATATACAGAGGTTCTTTCTAGGGCTTCTGTCTCTTAGTCAAAGTGTTGCCCAAATGGCTAGTTTCGTGCCCCTGGAGGCTAGACCAATTCCACCTCAAGGAGAGAGTCACACACAGGGTGGGTCCATCATGAGTTTATTGATTGCGCAAGCAATGTCGACAGAGGAGCTGATGCTCAAAGCAGTGTCAACCCCGAATTTCTCTCGGGGTTACACTTTTATAGCTTACATAAACAAAGGGCTACAACGTGTCATACAACTATTGGCAGTACCACAATTTCCTTGTTGTTACGTCTTATCTTATGGGCTAGGCTTAGTTTGCTATTGGTTAATATCTCCTGTTAAGTTTTAGTGCATGCGTATTTCAAAAGCAGAACTGCGGCAAAAAGTTCTGTCGCATGCGCAGAGGAAAAGGGGAACTGCGGCAAAGTTAGTGTCTTTTAGTAACCTTATACCTTAGTGTAACTTCAGGGCATTAGGCAAGTATGGTTACAAAATGCAGAGCAAGCAGGAAGGAAAAAGAAACCCACAGCTCAGTCGTTAGGCCTCGTGCTTCCTACACAAGGAATCATGAGGGACTCATACAGTTATTACTCAAGTGAGGCCCAGGTCATAATGTATTTTTACCACAAGGTCACAAGGATATTGCTTCATTAAGTACTACAAAATTTGGTCCTTTGGAGTTAGTTCTGCAACCAGACAGAGCTCACGCGATCCTCAAAGACGCTGCCTTTGGGGGGCGGGGCCTTGTAGTTCACCCAGCAAATTCAAATCATCATTGCAGCACATCCTACAAGCATTTTGTGCAGCACAGCAATAGTACCGAGGGGAAAACCAGGAAGAATGGCCACAAACTCTTGGAAGATCGATTCAAGCTCAACCTTAGGAAAAACTTGTTCACAGTCAGGGAGTCCAGACTATGGAAAAAGATCCTTACCCTGGAAACCTTCAAGAGGAGACTGGACGGTCTTTCCTGCTTAGTGCAGGGGGCTGGACCTGATGATCTGCCAAGGTCCCTCTGGCCCCTTACAAGCTGAAAGGGAGTTGTGGGGGAGCTGATGTGTTAGTTTGAGTGATGTGCTGGGACCGAGCAAAACACTGGTGTCACTGGCTAGGAGATGGACCGCTCATCTCACCAAGGGTGGCATGACGGCTTCTGCAGCTGCTCTGCTGGGACATGAACCCCGCAGCTATGAAGAGCAAGTGCTTGATCTGCGAGAGTGTGAAAGGGGGATATCGACAAGTGAGGTTTGTCCCTCCTGCTTTTCATGCCAGATGCGCAAAGAGAAAGGAGAGAATAAATGGTCCTCTTTGTAAACGCAGCCCTAGCAAACAAACCCTCTTCAGTCGCCCCATGACACTCCCACAAAAGCCTCATCAAAAACACGTCAGAGACAACAGGCATTTGTTAATAATCATTGAGCAGCCTCATTTTAGCAGATGCCTCTTATCGCAAAAAAGGAGGTGAAGTGGGCAAGCATTGCCTCCAAACAGACTTGATTTCAGGGGATACTGTTGGTTCAAGTCCCAAATGTATCCGTGCTTCAGACAAAATATGTAGTGCAGTGACTTTTAGTGCTGAGACTTACATGTACTGGAAATAAAAGACTCCTGGAACAGAGTTGGCAGGGGCAGGTATTTCTGCTAAAAACTTGCAGGGAATTGGAAACTTTCTGCACACGCATTTCTTACTGAAGGCCTTTCCTGCCGGGTCTTATCACTTTTATTTAGGAGCCTAAATACAGCCTGACTTCTGTTTTGTTCAGAAGAAGCCTCAGTGAAGACAAGGAGCCCAGCGTGCTCGGTGCTGCAGGTCCAGCTGTGCCCCAAACCGCTCCCAAGAGAAGGTGACAAAAGAAAAGGGTGGGAGAGGAAAGGAAGCATGAAGTGGCTTGCTCAGGAGCAAACACCAGCACAGGAGCAAACAGTCAGCAATATCATCTGGATCTCCAAACTCCCTCCCCATTAGCCTACATGGCCCTACATGTGCCTTCTTATACCCCGCCATCTGAAGTCATCTGCTGCTGGGCCAGGCCTGCTGATCCCCACTGGTTTGGCAGAAGGTTCAAGCCATGTGCTCCCCTTCAGCTTTCCTGTATTGCTGAAACTGTGTGGAGGGGGAAAAAAATCCCTGGCTCTACTGGAAGCAAAGTCAAAGGAATAGTTTTGCTAGATCAGACAGACAGACGGAGGGGCAGGGCGCAGAGAAGATTTCCAGCGTTTTCAGCAAGCCTGCTGCAAGGCCCATGATGACAGGCAGGCTGGCAGGCTGGAGGCAGGTTATGGCTGCGTCCTTTTGCTCTCAGAAATATTTCTTTATCTGGCAAGCCCTGCTACCTGATGCTCAGCTCACCTACACCCCTTGTGACCGGCAGCAACAGCCCTGCTGCTTTGCCTCCTTGTACTACAGAGTGTGCAAAAAAGGGTGGACAAAAAGGAGCAGTTGTTCCTCGCCGAGTGGTGCCTCTGCCTCGATTCTCTGCCAGCCCCTTTCCTTCCCCCTCCCTCCCTTGCTCTGCAGGCTGCACAGATGTTTGACTCTGTTGCCTGCTTAGTCTCTCTAGTGCCTTATTGCACCAGCTGGTCCCCCAAGCAATCTGTCCGGCCCCCCATCCCCAGGCTCATGCTCCTGCTGCGCACATAGCAGACTTGGGTGCAGCGGGCAGCTCTGCATTTCCGTATATCCATTTCCTTTCCCAGCATTTCAACATTTGGAAGCCTGCAATTCATCTCCTCTCCTCCCAGGTTTGTGGTTTCATACTGCACCTCAGCCTCTGCATCCCTGGCTATGCCCCTGTCCTCGCTTTTGCATTACGTTCTTGCCTGCTGCAATCACACTAGGAGGGGACCTCCCCCTCGCCCCATAAACCAAAGAACTAAGCGGGGGGCGGGAAGAAACACACAAAGCATCCCTCTGATTTCTACTTCGCCTATGCATTGTACTACAAGAGTACCAAATAAGAGCAGGGTCCCACGGCACTAAGCACCTGATGTCATAAATGGTCTCTGGCTCAAGCTCCTTATGAACTACATAGACAACAGATGGCAAGAGTTAGAGAAACACAGAGAGAAGAACTGACTTTCCCCTGGATGACAAAAGCTGCAGGGCTGGTAACAAAACCAAAATCCCCTTAGTTCACGCCTGTCCTCCGTCCCTTCAACCGCTCTGCATTCAACAGGGACTTGCAGATCAATATACTGATCAGTAGCTGTATTAAGTAAAACATTTTTCTGTTTCAGAAGCCCTTGCAAGAGGTCTATCGTTGCAAACACTTTGATCATTAACTATCAATACATAATCTCTAGGTGTATCAACCATCTACAAAGCATTCCTTCCCCCTTACTCTGTGTTGCATTTTTTCTTTTCCAAATAGTTGTAAAGGCTGCTTCTGATTATTTTTTTTTAAATACACTCAGACCAACTAATGGTGTATTTATTGTGTCCCCCCTCAGCATATTTACTTTCCATTGTAGGTTTTAGCAAAGCCTTGAAGTAGTAAGGCCCTGTGGCATAGTTAAAATTCCTTATGAAAAGAATGCAAGGCTTGTACTGCCATTGGTCAGTCTAAGGACAGTTGAAGTAAAAGGAATCTGAGTGGTCGTTCATTATCAGAACCATTCAGAAGCTATAAATTAGCTGAAATATCTGGAAACCATTCAGAAGATACAGCTCTGTGAAAAGGATTAGTTAGCTGTTGCCTGGATCAGTGGTCCTGTGGACCTCGAGGAGCCCAAGAACTGCATTCCAGGGTCCTTCCCGGCACCTTTTGGACAGCACCGATCAGAGATGCCTGACTTCGCTGAACTTTGTAGAA
>NW_005843827.1:40332-40801 GCF_000455745.1 Alligator sinensis | reverse complement strand
GTCCAGTGGAGGGCAACAAAAATGGCTCAGGATTTGTGGCACGACTTGTGAGGAGAAGCTGCGGGAACCGGGCTTATTTAGTCTGGAGAAGAGAAGACCAAGAAAGGATTTAAGAGCAGCTTTCAGCTCCCTGCAGGGGGGTTGCAAAGAGGATGGAGCTGGACTGTTCTCAGTGGTGGCAGATGACAGAGCAAGGAGCAAAGGGCTCAAGTTGTAGCAAGGAAGGATTAAGTTAGATATTAGCAAACTTTTCTCACTAGGAGGGTGGTGAAGCAGTGGAATAGGTTACCTAGAGAGGTGGTGGAGGCTCCGTTCTTGGAGTTGTTTAAGACCCATCTAGAAAAAGCCTTGCTGGCAGTGATGATGCATGGAGGGGGCATGGGGAAGGGGCACATGCACCCCCTGAGAGCCCCGGTGCACCCCCTGACAGCCAATTTCACCGCTTAGGTGATGGGCAGGGGGGCAGCAG
>NW_005843827.1:20971-40225 GCF_000455745.1 Alligator sinensis | reverse complement strand
TGGCACTTGCTCCCAGAAGCAACCGCAGCCATTCCCCAAAGAGGCTTCAGCGAGTGCAGAGGTCACCCAGAGTGATCAGCTGTCATGGGATCACCCAGGGGACTCCCCCCTTGTCTGCAGGATCGCCCGCAGGGGTTACCCCTTAGTTGGCGGGATCACCCCCCCCAGACTGCATGATCACCCATGGAGGAACCCCCTCCCCGGATCACAAGATCACCCACTGGGGACCCCTCACTCTGGGTTTGGTCATGGGGGGGCACATGCTCCCCTTGACTAAGGCGGCAACAGTCGCCTTGTTGGCTGGGATGAAGTAGTTGGGGTGGTCCTGCTTTGAGCCAGCTGTTGGACTACATGTGACCTCCTGAGGTCCCTTCAATCCTCATGTTTGATGATTCTATAATGGGGCTTCCAGCAAACCTCTCTCACGTTCACTCACCTGCTACTTCCTGCCTCCTCTCCCATCTGGCAAGTGCATGTGGAAACTGTAGAGGTTAGAAGAGGAGTCAATGGAAAGACCCCTATAATCCACCTCTCCATAGGAGGCTCTGGTGTATGAGAAAGGGTCCCTTTGCCTCCCATGTTCTGTAACAAGCTATTTTGGTAGTAATTTAGCCAACACACTGAGATATTATTTTGTGGGTCACTTAGGTCAATATTCTAGATCCCCTTTTAAGTTGTTTTGCTCTCTTCTTTCTCATTTGGTTCTTGTCACTCCCCTGCTTTGTAAGTTATTCTCTACATTTACTGTAAATGCCCTGAGTTCCTGTTGGGAAAGCTGGCATCTAAATCACATAAATAAATACGATTAACTTGTGCTATAACACTTTCATGTCTATGAGTGTTCGCAGTGGAGCGGGATGACAGGATCAAATCCATCCTGACACAGTGCCTCCGATGAGATGAATGCAGCAGGTATCGCTTATCAGGTGTGGTCCATCTCCACCTGTCCTGACCTGCGCATCCAAATTACCCAGGACCTGGCTCATGCATTCTTGATGCTGATCTCATTCTTCCTGCAAAGCTTCATTGCTCTGCCTTTTTTTCTGTCACAAGAAGCATTGCTTGAATGGGGCTGAGCCTAAGAACCTGCATGTATGGCCTAAACTGGAGCTATTTTACTGATCACAAACCATGATTTAATTACAAGGTCAACTATTCTCTCCAAAAGCCCATCCATTAGGCAGTTCCTTCTCCTGCATTGTACAGTCTAACATTGTCTCCTCACCTGTCTGTTCTGTAGGACCCTAGATTTTATCTGATGAAAATGTGCTAATGCCAGTTTCCTAGCAAAGATTTAATTTGAGCATATGACTGAATTTGGTGCTTTGATTTGTAAAAGTAGCATGCAAAGTTTCCTGGAATAGCAACCTTTAGGTATCTTCCAACCAAACCCCTAAAGGCAGGATGTGATCTGGAAATAACTCTTATGGAAAAGCCCCTCTTTCCTTAAATGAGCATTGATACCAGATGCAAGTTTAAGATAAAATGTGACATCTCAATAAGAGTGAAGTTAAGTCAAGTGTGCCCACCCCACAGAGGAGATCAGAAGCATTTAAAAGATAGCTGAGCGACTAATACTTTCAAATACTCTTTGAGACATCCAGAAGGCTATTGAAACACCATTTGAGCCTAAAGGCCTGAAGGCATTACTAAACCAAACATGCTGCATGTTTAATTCATCCAGGTGTTGCAATGTAATTGCTTTTCCAGCTGATCCATATTAGCATTAAGTTATCATCTTTCTAATACCATGACAAGCTCATTACACCCTCCAGGTTTTCTTTGATCTTAAAAACTTGATGGCTTTAATTTCTTCCTGGAATCATGCTTCATTGGTTTTGAGTGGGCAGGAATCAAGGTGCATTTTCTTAGTGATTTTAACAATTTCAGTATATGAAGGAGGAACAGAGGTCTATGGCCTAGTGCGCATCATGCATAGCATTGCATTTTAATTCTTATATCCAGGTAAATATAAAGTTGGGAGGATTGTGGAATTCACCTTAGCAATTCCCAAGCACTTGGGAGGCTTAACACTGTATGCATTGCATCTTTACTAAGTCTAGTTCCCTCAGCCTCTCCTCTGAAGTCCTGTCCCCCAGCCCCACAACCATTTTCATTGCTCTCCACTGGACTGTCTCCAACTTGTGCGCATCCTTTCTATAGTGGGGAGCCCAAAACTGGAAACAGGACTTCAGATGTGGGCTCCCCCATGCTGAATAGAGGGGAATGAACACTTCCCTTGATCTGTTGGCGACGCTCCTACCAATGCAGCCCAGTATGCCGTTAGCCTTCTGTAGCTCCCTAGATCTTTCTTCTTCAAAGGATGGACACTATATTTGACCTTTTCCAATCATCTGGGGCCTCTCCTGATTGCCAGGACTTAAAAAAAATAATTGTCATCAGCTCTGCAATCACATTGGCCAACCCCCTCAGCACCCTTGGGTGCATCACATCCATCCCCATAGGCTTGTACACATCAATCCTTTCTAAATGGTCCCTAACCTGTTCCTTTGCTACTGTCAACTGTTTCCCTTCTCCCCAAACTGTGCTGCCCGGTGCAATAGTCTGGGAGATGAACTAGACAGTATAGACTAAAGCAAAACAAGTTTTCTGCTTAAAAAAATCCCCAATTTTCAGATTTAAAAAAGTAATGCAAAATCTACATTTTTTCTATGATTAAAATGGGACACCACTAATATATGGCTATTTATATATATATATATATATGTGGTGTTTCATTTTAATCATGGAAAAATGTGGATTTTTTTTTTTTTTTAATATCTGAAAATTGGGGAATTCTTTTTTTACCAGAGAAAACTTGGATCCCTGGACAGCAGAGTGATGCCTGAAATTGGCTGGGCCCAACATTTTTAGGAAGGAAGAATCAGGAGGTGTAGTGCGCAGGTTTGTTATTACCCTGAAATAGAACAGTTTTCTGATAAGCATACTGTTAGGTTTACAATAATTTAGATTATTAGGAAGTATTAGCTTTACAGCTGAATACAAGGCACGACCTGTGGCCTAGCAATGCAGCTGACCACAAGGCAGATTGATAGCTAAGCCTTTGCTTGTGTCAAGCAATCATTTTAACTGTATTAAGCATTTTCTGAGTTAAAAGCAGCAAGTATCTCTGTGTCTGTGTGCTGAAAAATCAGCTACAGCAAGAAGTAAGATAAGACAGGGAAACCATTGTTCTGGGTGCAGTGGTTGTGTCCTTGAGAAGTATCTACTACTGTGTAAGGTTTTGCTAACATATTATAATGTTACTGTTACTTAACTTTTAGCTTTAAAAAGTGCTAATTCAGCTTAATAGAAATATGCTGTTACAAAGATTTGAAAAGCACCGCCCAAGTATTGCTTTTTTTTGTTAACCATGAAGTCTTGCCTTGTTGTAATAAGTATAAAAGATCACCTCACCCTTAGGGGGGGGCCATTTTGCCTTTTGCTGGCTTTATGGTCTTTGCTCGAGCAAATAAACAGCTGTCTTTCTTTACCCGCGTTGTCTGTCAATCAAATTACAGCTAGACAACGAACCTTAGGGAGGTTTTTCCCACCACAGAGGGTGTGGAATGAAACTGAGAATTGCTTCACATTTGCAAAGAGCAAGTAAAATAATTTCCTGAATTTTAGGAGTGACTTATGCAATCAATTGTGTTTCATAACTAGTCAAGACCTCATGAGAAAATGGTGTCTCAGAGCCTCCAGGTATAGAGACAGATGGTATAAAAGCACTCACAATTCAGTTCTCTTTCTAACCTCTCCTCTTGACTTCTTGGTGAACTGAGTAAGTCTATGTATTCAATTCATGGTCTTTGTGCCTGTTGAAATGCTGTTTTAATGACTGCTTGAACTGAATCTAGTAGAAATACTATGATTCTTAGCACTGCTGCGGGTTTCCCTCTCGGGTGTGTTTTGCTAGGGATCAGGGCTGTAGTTTGTAGCCGTGTTGGTTTAAGGACATAGGCCGACAAGTTTCTTTGAGTAAATCCTGATGAAGAGTGTTTGTGCCCAAAAGCTTGCTAAGAAGAATTTGTCCAACTATTACAGTTGGTCTAATAAAAGATATCAGATTTACCCAATAACCTTGTCTGCCTTTTGCTAGGGATTACACTGTTATTGGGACTTGAGCTAGAGTGCTTGCCCAGCCATGCCTAGAAGAACCAAAGTCATAGCTGGAGCATAGCATAGACTTCCTAGTAAGGCTGGGGTCTTCAGTGCACTGCCAGGGACCATCAGTTTAGCAAAAAAAAAAAATTGGCAATGTATTAAACAATCAGAATCTGTTAAAAACTACTAGCTTTTTACTGAAAAGTCACCATTTAGTTTAATTGGGGATTTGGTGTCCACAAATATCCCGTTGGACTGAATCAAGCAAGAGGGCCACAAGGAAAGAGTAGGGAGCAGGGGTAAAATGGAGGATTAAGAAAACAAAGTTACAGGTGTCCCCATGAGCCAGACACAGTTTTGTATTATCTGCATACTGGCCTCTTGCTCCATAGCATTATTTTTAACCGATTCTGTGTGTTTCAGGTTTGTGTCCACTGCAAAAAAAGAAACATGTCTTTGTATAGACAGCTGATCAGCTCCCGCTGCTCTAACCCCTGTGAGGTGACCTGCCCTCAACCATATGCCGATGCCTGGAACCAGCCATGTGTCACATCCTGTGGTGACTCCAGGGCCGTGGTCTACCCACCTCCGGTTGTCATCACCTTCCCAGGACCGATCCTCAGCTCCTGCCCCCAGGAGAGCTATGTGGGCAGCTCAGCACCCATTAGCATTGGCAGCTCTTTTGGTTATGGGGGCTCTTTCACTTATGGAGGCTCCCTGGGCTACGGGGGATCCTACAGCACTGGAAGCACATATCCTTGCTATTCCCAGCGAGTCAACAGATACCGCTATAGAAGCTGTGGGCCATGTCAAACCCAGAAGGAGTTCACCTGCACAAGAAACACCCAAGAAACCAAGTGCAAGATACAGACTCAGGGATTAGCTGATGATTGTGAGAAATGCTAAAAAAATCATATTACACTCTGCTTTAAATTTAGGGTGCTTTTTGCTCATGCTTTTGCAACCGCATGCTTACTGGAATGGGCCACATTCTCTAGTACACTTGAGTCCTCTTTGCATTCCCAAAATGATTTAAAGAGAGCTTGGTGAATGGGGGAATGTGACTCCACATGTTCTCATCTTTCAAGAAATATGTATCAGTGACATATGGCTTCTTAAAATGTGCTATGCCGAAGCTGTAGTGGAAAAGCTGCTTTACTCTTTCATCACACTCTGATTAGCTTATCTCACATTTTATTATCCAACACAAGCTTTATTTTGAGGAAAAAGGATGGAGAGAAAGAGAGATTTGGATGCCAAACATTACACCAGCAGAGAGAGAAGGAAAGTCACTTGTGAAATGCCTCACAATGGACAGAGCAATTAGTTCAGTCCTTCTCGAAACCCTAGAAAAAAAACTCTGTGTTCATTGTATTGTAATGTCCTGCCATTGCAAACTCCACTTCTCATGCCCATTAAAGATGATGCTGCATCATAATTTCAGCCTCCTTGTTTTCCTTTCTTCTCAATTAGGTTGCATGCCAATCCAAATGAAACAGGTCTCCTCTGCAGAAGCCAAGTGTCAGGCCTCTGTATTACCTTATTTATTCATATAAATTAGTTCATGCATGACCTAGCCATGGGGAGTAGTAGATACACTGGAGGGGAGGGCTAAGATTTGACCAGTTGGAGGATTGAGCCACAAGAAATCTCATGAGGTTCAACAAGGACACGTGCAAAATCCTGCACTTAAGAGGGAACAATCCCATGCACCAGTACAGGCTGGGGGTTGACTGGCTGGGCAGCAGCTTTGCAGAAAAGGACCTGGGGGTGACAGTGGACAATAAGCTGAATCTGAGCCAGCAGTGTGCTCTTCCTGCCAAGAATGCTAATGGCATCCTGGGCTGCATTGGTAGGAGCGTTGCTAGCAGATCGATGGAAATGATCGTTCCCTTCTATTAGCACTGGTGAGGCCACATATGGAGTACTGTGTCTAGTTTTAGGTCCTCCACTATAGAAAGGATGTGGACAAGTTGGAGAAAGTCCAGCAGAGGGCAATGAAAATGCTTCAGAGGCTAGGGGACAGGACTTGTGAGAAGAGGCTGAGGGAACTGGGCTGATTTAGTCTGCAGAAGAGAAGACTTAGGGGTGATTTAATATCAGCCCTCACCTCCTTGCAGGGTGGCTCCAAAGAGGATGAAGCTAGACTGGTCTCAGTGGTGGCAGATGACAAAGCAAGGAGCAATGGGCTCAAGTTGCAACACAGAAAGTTGAGGTTGGATATTAGGAAAAACTTTCTCATTAGAAGGGTGGTGAAACACTGAAACAGGTTACCTAGTGAGGTTGTGGAATCTCCATTCTGGGAAGTCTTTAAGACCCGGCTCGTCAAAGCCTTGGCTGGGATGATGTAGCTGGGGCTGGTCCTGCTTGGAGCAGGGGTTGGACTAGATGTGACCTCCTGAGGTCCCTTCAGTTTCTATGATTCTATATGCCACACTCATCTCCACCCCTCTAAAATTAGCTATTGAAAACTGGGTGCATGTCTTGAGTGAGGAAGGTGATTCTGAACAGTTCAGAATTATATGTACCCGTGTACTATATTCTCTCAAATAAGACATGTGCTTTGCTTTGGGAAGTCAAAATGGAGAACAGAAGATTTTCTCTTTAAACCAAAGTCCTAGTCAAGCCCGTTAGGGAGCAGGTAGGCTCCTTTCACAATCAATAGCATTATGCTGCCTCTCAGCAGGCAGACGAATATCACACATCACATGTTTCAGGAGTGATGCTATTGAGGAAGAGTGTGTTGTAGCATGGATGAGCAGTGTAGGAATTGTAGGTAGATGAATAATACAGGTTTCACAACCGCAGAATCATAGAAAATAAGTTTGGAAGGGAACCAAGGAGGTCATCTCTAATGCAACCCCCTGCTCAAAGCAGGACCAGCCCCGACTATATCATCCCAGCCAAGGGCTTGATCATATCCAAGGACTGACAGCACACAAGCCTTGGGAATTAAAAAGCTGATGTCAGAGCACTTCAGGCTGCCCTACAAACACAGGTGTATTCCCAGTACCACCATCTTTTCCCTTGGACTCATTCGCTGCCCTCCCTTATGGGCCACTTGTTTGCTCCAGGGAGTTCTCAGAGAGCAAACAGTCCTGGGACATTTCATGGGGCCTTGTTGTTGCAAGGGGCTGTGGTTGAGGTGGCATGCCAGACTGCTGGGTTAGATGGCACTTCATTTCCATATCTCTTGGTTGCTTCTGATACAGCTTCAGGCCTCAATTACATGAAAGGTGTCAAGGTTTGCCAATAGGACAATATCTTGTAGAGGGACACATAGCTGGGCTTTCTGAGAATACCTCCCTCGCACAAGCATTGGTTCCCTCTTTCCCCCTGTTCTCCAGGCAAGGATGGAGACGAGATGTGGTGAGGGAAGCTGGTGAGATTAAAATATTATTGATATCTGCAGCTCCTGGAAGCAGCAAAGCAGCAGGGAAGAAAAAAAAGCCTCATAGTTTCTCTTTTCCACTGCCCCCTACAGCTTATGAGGAGGGATCTTTGTCTTTGTGTTACAAGTTCACAAAGCCATGAATGGACCACAACACATGAAAAAGATCCTCTCATCTGAATGACATTATAGCATCAAGTGCATCCAGACACAATAGCATACACCTTCAAAGGGATCCAGCACCAGGCACTTTGGAAGCAGGTATAAGAGCCCTGAAGCGATGCATTTTAGAATAAAGAAACTTTAATGTGAGGTTTCTTCCTAACACACCTCAGAGCATAGAAGCATTAAATAGAAACCCTCCTCCTGCAAGCCAGAGCCAAAATGGGCGTTTCAGCCATATGAATAAGCTACATATAAAACTGCTCTTAAGCTGCACTTCAGACACTCCAAATAAAAGCTCGTTCCTGTAGTTGCAGGGAGTATTATGTTCAAATCCCTAACTGGTTTAAGTATAAACGGCTCTGTGAAGAAATCTCTCTCTGTCTGTCCCTGACATTTTGAGCTAGGGGGAGAATGCAACACCCACACACCCTTGGGGTTGTATGTGGTCCAATGTTTCTGGATATTTTTTGTGGTGTATCTTGCTGGTGCTGTATACTTTGCTCCCTATGGGTCTAGAGAGAAAAACTTCCCTTCCCCTTTATTGGGGCCCATAGGAGACTGGTAGGGGGTGCACGTGCCCCCCCCCACTGATGGAGCCAGTGCCCCCCGATGACTGACACTGATGCTGTCCATAGGGCTGGTGCCCCCCCCGGACAGGGCCACCACTGTTGGCAGCTTCTGCGGGTGCCCCCCTGCGCAGATTCAGCAGGCATCAGTCACTCATATTGGGACCAGACCCTTTACCTTAATTTTCCTACCAAGGAACCTGTGAAACCAGTTTGGTGACTCTGGGTATTCCACCAGGGATTTGATGACCACTTTTTAAATGCTTGGTTTGCATCAGCAGGGTTCAAATAATGCCTGTTTCTGGTTGGAACCAGGTGATGAGGTCAGAAAAATTATTTAAGGGTCAGGCCACCTGGTCAGCAGGGAAGCTCCTCCTGGGGCAGTTCTTTTTGCAAGCACACGCAGAAGCATGGGCCTCCAGAGCTCTTTCATTCTTTGGATGCATATGTGAGTAGCTTACCTTAAATTTAGCCAGTAAATTAGTGTTATGTAAACTTAGCCATGTGTTAAAAGGGCCAACAAGCCCAGTCTGTTTTGTGCAAGGCATTTTCTTTTAATATTCCTTCACCCTGTACCCCTTCCTCAGTCTCTTCCTCTCTGATCAATAAATGCTATCTGTTACAGCATGCCTAGCTGTGGATTCTTGGGGGAAGAGGGAAGGGACCAGCCTTTCAGCACCCTTTGCTCAGCTAGCTAAAGTGGGCTTGGCTTTTTACTTTCCTCCAGTACAGGAGACTAATTTGAATGCTTCAGGCTAAAAAAAGCACCCCAAAATACCACGGTGGGCTGAGCACCCCCAAGGTCTTCAGGGTCTGTGTATCCCAGGCTGCACAGAGACCCGAGCCTGGGTGGTGCCAGCAATTACCCCAGGCTTGCAGGTGCGCTCCAGGAAGGGGGTCAGCTAGATGTAGGCACCTCAGGGGAGACACCCAAAGTGGAGTTAAGGGTCAGGCACAGTAAAGTGGTGGCTCAGTGTAGGAACATCCCCTTTTGTTATTCCACAGGCTCCAGTGAAGTCAGCCAAAAAGTCTGCCTATGTTCTCTCTCCATACTGATTTTGAAGTTGCAAAGTAAGTGATGTTTGGTGTCAAAGTAAGTTTAGGCTCAAAGTCACCTAATGAATTGATATGATTACCATTCCCTTATGCAGCTGCTAAAATCACAGAGTAATGATTGTGAACTTCACATCCACCAATCACAACAATTA
Source organism: Alligator sinensis (assembly GCF_000455745.1). NCBI lineage: Eukaryota > Metazoa > Chordata > Crocodylia > Alligatoridae > Alligator > Alligator sinensis. The sequence goes on along the minus strand of NW_005843827.1, from coordinate 30,788 downwards.
GGAAGACTTTTTTTAGAAACTACCCCAGAAGACGTTTACAAGAATTGCAAACTGTGGTGCAAGATGTTGACTTAAGGCAAATATCAACTTAATGATGGTTTTAAGAGGATATAGAGAATGACTCGGGTTGAATAGACACAAGTCATGAAAAAGGACAAGGCACAAAAGGTGATTATAGAGTCCAAAATTGAGAATATTTCAAATGTTCTCTTAGACACTGTGGAAATAAGTTTAACCAGGCCTCTTACTTGACTAAGTGGAGAGACAAAGAGAGAAAGAGAAGAGAAAAAGATGCTGATGCTATGTGTTTCAAAATGTTCTAAGATAAGGAAAAACTTTCATGCCTTGTTTTGTCTTGATATGTTAATCTCTGTGTGCAGATGTTAACCTCTTCCTTTCCAGGAACCAGAAACTGATAACTGTTCCCAAAACACAATGTGTTTGCTGAATAAGCAAACTGCCTATGTGTGACAAACGAATGATCAACTTCTTCCTGTTTCTTCAAGGTTGCTCTGTCTGAACCATGCATCTTTTCTCGCGGTCTAAAGTATAAATATGCTTGTAAACTTACAGAGTTCAGAGTTCCTTTGAGAACCCTCCTTGTGATCACTTGCATAGCTTTAAATAAATCAAGATGGCTCTGTCAATGCTGATACAACCACAACACGAAGTTTGATTTCTTCCACAACACCCAGGAGGAGCTGGAAAAAAACATTTATGCATGAGTACTTAATGCATCAACAAACATGCTCTGTTGCCCAATCATTTTTTAAAGTAATTGTTTTTTTTTTTTTTTTGACTGTTCCTCATCACTATTATATTCTCAGCTTCATAATATGATGACACACTTATCACACCCTAAGGCGAGGCTTGACTCTCAGACCTTTATCGACCCATTCACGGACTTCCTAGTCTTTCAGTAGGTCTGTATCAAGTTTTAATGCTTCGATATGAGGGGGAGAGAGAGGGTGATGGAGGTAAAGCAATCTGCCATTTTCAAGCAAAAGAAAACAAACAAAAAAAATCAGACAAACCCCAAGTCCCAAGTGCTGAAATCATGACTTTATTAGCTACATCCCATAAACACATGCAAATAATATCAATTAAGAATAGGGCACTTCTTTCTACTTACTAGTCATGTGCTGTATGCAAGAGTAACACAAGAATGGGGAAACTCTTTTTTTCTTCCTACATCTCTATGCATCCACAGCTAACACTACCCAAGTGACCTGCACCATGGTACTTTTACATTGTGGGTAAAGTATTTACCGTGGAGCCCACAACAGTAAGCAATATCATAGACGAATGAAGAAAGGAAAAGATCAAAAGTTTTTGCAGTAAAATCTGAACAAAGCACTGCTCAGAGACCAACTATTTACCTCAAGTGTAAGATGCCAAGGCCAGGATGGGCACACAGAGCCTGCTAGCTCCCCCATGTCTGGACTACAGTTTGAAATATTTAACAGCATATACCCATAGGCCTGATGATGACCTTCCATTACATAGTGAATTTGGCTCCTTAAAAACTAACTAGAACACATTAAGTTCATTGGAAGCTTGCCTATGCATTTCAGTAGGTTCTGGGGCAGATTAATCCTGAATAGCTAGACTGGAGAGTTTCCAAATCCAACAGATAAAATCTAACCACCATCTTTGGAGAAATGAAAAAGATTTCTACACAGTACCAAATACATACCAGCATGATTTTAAAGCATGAAAATGGAAAACTCCACATAAAATCTGGGATGTAGATAATTTGGAGAGGGTCAAGAGAAGGGCCACATGTATGGTTAAGGGCTTGCAGGCCAAGCCCTATGAAGAGAGACTAGGGCACCTGGACCTCTTCAGCCTCCGCAAGAGAAGGTTGCGAGGTGACCTTGTGGCTGCCTATAAGTTCATCACGGGGGCACAGAAGGGAATTGGTGAGGTTTTATTCACCAAGGTGCCCCCAGGGGTTACAAGAAATAGTGGCCATAAGCTAGCAGACAGCAGATTTAGACTAGACATAAGGAAGAACTTCTTCACAGTTAGAGTAGCCAAGGTCTGGAACGGGCTCCCAAGGGAGGTGGTGCTCTCCCCTACCCTGGGGGTCTTCAAGAGGAGGTTAGATAGGCATCTAGCTGGGGTCATCAAGAAGAGGTTAGAAAGGCATATAACTTGGGTCATCTAAACCCAGCCCTCCTTCCTCCCTATGCAGGGGGTCGGACTCAATGATCATTTGGGGTCTCTTCCAACCCTAACATCTATGAATCTATGAAAGCAGATCTTGGAGACATGCAATTTTGAACAACATGCATGAAAGTTATGTCAAATGTTTTGCGTGTCTTCCAGTCAAGTCAAACATAAAATGAAATGGGCCCAAAATGTCTAAGGGAGAAACTTTGGGTGTAGAGTGAAACTGCAATTATCAGGCAACACACAGGCAATGAGTAAAAAAAGCATCTGCATGTATTTCAGTGTCGTGTGCAATCAGTTCCATTCTGTTACTAATCAAGACCTCTCCCATCCAGGGCATCTCCCATCCTCCGGGCAAGATGGGAAATGGTATAAAAGCAGTTGCTACTCAGGGCTCCTCTATCCACATCTCCTCACCTCTCCACTCCAGTGAATCAAGTAAGTTTGACATTTCTCAATATCGCCTTTTGCTTGTGAATATATTGCTTTAGCAAAATATTTAGATGATGTCTGCAAAAAACACTCTGAGGTTTAAACCTGTTGGAGAATTTTTCAGCTTAATGGGTTGGAGGAGTTGGTGATCTGGCTATGTCTCCACTGCTTTAGGTGTAGCTGTACCTTTGCCTGCAGTTACAGCTGGGATGGTTTTAAATTGCTACCCAGAGATTTATGGTCATACACCTGAGCAAAGCAGCACTCAGATCAGGCCAGCTGCCCAAGTGTTTCCCTGGCCTCGGAGTTGGGCTCTACAGCGTGGGCTTCTGCATGTGTCTGCAAGGTGGGCAGTTAAATGTGGGTAGAAAAGAGGTAGGACATGAAGACTTCAGAGGTATAATGTAGGAGGGAGGAAAAGGTCTTTCACAAAAGAAGATGAAGGAGATGGCAACATGAAAGCAAAAAATTACATCATCTTTTCCCTGGAGACCGCAGGCTCCTAGAGCAGAGCACACGACTGCAGGAGCTGTACTCTGATTCTTCACGTGCGTTATGTTCCCCTCTTTTCCTCCTGTGTTTCAGGCCAACCTCCACTGCAGGAACATGTCTTCCTACGGACAGCTGATCAGCTCCCGCTGCTACAACCCCTGTGAAGTGACCTGCCCGCGGCCATATGCCGATGCCTGGAACGAGCCCTGCGTGACGTCCTGCGGTGACTCCAGGGCCGTGGTCTACCCACCCCCGGTGGCCATCACCTTCCCCGGACCCATCCTCGCCTCCTGCCCCCAGGAGAGCTACGTGGGCACCTCAGAACCCCAGTGCATTGGCGGCCCATACACTGCCGGCGGCTACCTGGGGTACAGAGGCGCAGGAATATTTTTGGGGAAAAAAAAATGCCAAGAAATGGGTAATAAGATTCAGATTCGGGAATGAGCAGAGGGACATTGTTTTCAGAGGCACAAAACACCCACTGCTTCTATTTATTGTGGGAGCCAAGGGTGCTCAGGAGCTTTGAAACTCTATCCAGTGCATGAAGTTCTCTTTTCTGTAATGCTCCATCTCTTTCTGAATGATGTTGATATGCCCTTATTCACGTAGCAGACCAGGTATGCAATCATCCAAGATCCACTTTCCATGATCAGAGTGATGTAGCAAGGAATTAACAGCCAATCCAATGCAACCAGGTGTGCCAAGGTGTATCATCTGTCTGTGGCCTTTACCTTTTAAGAAAATGCATGTCAACATGTAAAGTGTAGAATAGGAAAAGCTACATGGTGCTTTCCTTGTAAAGCTCTCTCTCCTCACTGAAAGGACTTATTCTTCTGCAGAGTGGGATTGTTGAAGCCTATCACTGCCAGAAAAAAAGAAGTCCGCCTTGTGCACATGCAGCTCCTGGGAGTGGGGGATTGGTTGTAGAACTGTTTCAATCTCTGGAATGATGTTCTTTCAATTTCTCACTTTTTTGCTTTGAAAATGTATGTTTCTATTTTCATTCTAATTAAAACAAATCAGACTAAATTATCAGACTTTGGTTAACTTGCCTCTTTACCTTTTGTTTTATAAACTACTCATTGTAATACATCTCTCTCAGGAGAAGTATTGGGAGTGCTGCGCACTGCCTATAACCCACTGTCCCAGGCCAATGACATAAGAACCAAGTCCTTGAAATGATAAATGGCATTGCAAACAACCAGCACAAATAACCTTCCCCCGTCATAACTTCACCCATGGTATGGAGCAGCAATGCACTGGTTATTGACTGGACAAGAACTTGCAGATGTTGACCAGAGGTTCGTGTGCATAGTCCAATGCAGATGTTTCATGATCAGTGTGGGCTGTACTGCTGAACAGTCCACATCTGGGCTATTGCAAACCACTAAAAGAAGCTATCAGCTCAGACAGTCTACACCCATTATTCACTGGTATTAACACCTGGATATATAGGTGTTGAAAACGATTCCTGTTTTGCGGGAAGATATCAACATTGCAAATTTTTTCCGCAGATTTTTTTTTTTTACATATAGATGTTTCCTCACAAAATGTAAGCTCTGGGAAAAGACCTCTATCAAAAGAAATTGTGTTTCGAAATTTGGCCTTTCTTTTTTAGAGCAGCTGAACGATGTGGACCTAAGTGTTGAAGGATCTCTCCAGCTCTAGCAAATGTCTGACATCAAGGATGCATGGCACATGAATATTTTGTTCATGGGGTATCAGACGCATCATTCAAGGACTAGGAGAGAAATCCTGCACCCGATAGATTAGAGGACAAATTGAGTGGGCCTTTATCTGTTGAAGGGACAAAGGGGCTACAGGTGGCTTTGTTTTGTTTTTATAAGTGGAATAAATGTAAATGTCCTTTACATGCCTACATGCATCTCTGCCTCTCCATGTTGCCAGGAGCACATGTTCCAAGGTTGTTATACACTTCTCCCAAATATCTATAGGATGCTGTCAGAGAATACATGGGAGAGTTTTGGGACCCAACACAGCAACCCTAGACTTCTTGTTATAAACTGAATGCTTTCCACGCAGCTCTACCTCTGACATGAGCTCTGTAGCTCCTTCGAAGTAAAGGGAACGGTGACAAGGGGCATTGTATGAGGAACTGGCCAAAGGCTAGTTTTTCACTCATTAGCACACATTGCTGATACAACCTTAAGAAACCAGAGCCGCACGCCGAAGCCTCAGAGAATGGCTCAGCGTGCTGAGATTGAAGCTGTAAAAGGAAACTAGTACATTGCCCAACCCTGTTCCATGCTGTAGTTATCCAAAGTCCTCTGAGAACACCTGAAGCATCTAACAGACTCTTCTTGGCAATACCCTTAGGTTGCATGGGACAGATGTAAAACACTGTCTACAAAAAAAGCTGCCATTCTCCTAGGGGCTTAATTGAAGACATAACACTCAAACACGACTAATGATGCCATCAAGCATAATGAGCCAACCGAAGGAGGGGCATCTGGTAGAGAGTGAACAATACGCTAGGTAAGGCCCTCAAGTGGGACACAGAGGGTGCTGGAGGCAGGAATATTTCCTTAATATACCTGTGGAAGTCAGATTTACAAGACAGCTCAGCTTTCAAAATGCTCGGCTATATTCCCAGTCACCGCGGGTCCGTAGCTCCCCATCTGAATCTAGGAAGATACAATCCTCCCCTCAGGACTTGGGCAGCTTCAGAGGATAAAACCGCCCTTTCAGGGATACCTACCTCATAGCCCCAGAGCTGCTAGGGAGCACTGCTCTCAAGCCCAGCCTTCCCACATGGCGTAGAAACATGGCAGTGAACTGCTCCGGGGTCCTTCCTGCCCTCAGTCACAAACCCACCAGAGACACAGCTGACAGGTGCACCAGACGACTCTGCAGGAGAAGTTTTGCCATGGTGTCTCCTGCTTGTGCACATGCAATCAAAAGAGCCCAGGAAGCCAAACTATGCTCTTGTGCGTGACTACGAGAGATGGGAATGCCAATGAAGAGTCCCTGGGCTCTTGTCCCCACCATTCCCCTGACTCACCAGAAGATTTTGGCAGAGTGAATTAGTTCATACACCCTAATTCTCTCCTCATCTACTGCAGAGTTAAGACCTTCCTGCATTGCATGGTTGTGTTGAGAAGTTCCCATGGAGAAAACATTTAAAAAGACAAGGCATTGCTGCAGTGCAAGGCAGTGCTTTCACAGTGTCTGGAGCTGAAGAAGGCCTTCGAGCTGTCAGAGCAGATGTGTAAACAGGGGAGGTGGACACATAGGGACTAGGCAGTTCAGAGCTTTGGAGCATCATTTCACAAGTCTCTCTAAGGCCTCCCAGAGGAGAAACATTAACCAGGCAGGAAAGGATTGAATAAGGGACATTCCTGGCTGCCTTCTTGGGGAGGAAGGGAGAAGCCTTGGCCACTTTCCATCCCTCTATGGGGTGACAGGTGCTCTCTAAGGCTTTAGCACAGAGCAAGAGTAGCAGTACCTAGGCAGTCAAGGGCTCACCCTACACAAGGGGTGGCAGAAAATGTACTCCCACCCCTGGGATGCATGCCCAGGCCTTGGCTACAGGCTGGGGTTTCTTGGGCCCTTACCTGCAGGGCCTCTTCCTTTCCTGCCCAGGGAGGGGACACAGTGAAGCCTGACTCTGTAGCTCCTCTACCTTGCAGCCCAGTATGCCCTCTCACACCAGGCACACAGCCTTCGCTCGGTGCCTGAGAACGTCTTGGTTGAGACCCCTGCCACCCCCGAGCCAAAGCCATGATCTGAGACTTACCACCCTCTGCCCCTGGTGCCAGGGGCCCCCAGCGTGCCCCAGTCTCATGGATTTGGGGGATCCATTGGCATGAGCTGTGCCCAAGAGCCTCAGCCCACTCCATCCTCACCTCAGATATCACAGGAAGGAGCTCTCTCTCTCTCTAGTTAACTCTGGAGCAAAATACTTCCTCTCATCTGAAAGGGAACAACATCTTATAGCATCAACTGAACCTACAGCATCCATCTTTGAAGGGATCCAACATCAGGCACTTTGGAAGCAGGTATAAACACCCAGAAGTGCTGAAGGTTTGCATAAAGGACCTTTAATGTGAAGTTTCTTCTTACCACACCTTAGAGCACAGAAGCACTAAATAGCAACCTCCTCCTGCAAGCCAGAGCCAATTGGGTGCTTCAGACATATGTATAAACTAAATAAAAAACTGCTATATCTACCTCTCCATCAATACAGCTGAAAGCCCATTTCTGGAGTTGCAGGAAATATTGTGTTAAGATCCCTAACTGGTTTAAACGTACACGACTCCAACAAAGACAGACAGCTAAGGACCTTGTCTGTGTTCTCTCTACATGTCTGTTTGAAAGTTGCAAAGTAAGCAATGTTTGCAATGGCGAAGCAATTTTAGCCTCAGAGCAACCTAAGGAATTGATGTGTTTGATGACCAATCCCTTCTGTAGGTGGCAAAATCATGGACTAATGATTAGCAAGTTCACACCCACCAATCACCACAACTAGGAAATCTTTTTTGGAAACTATTCCACCAGACATTAACAGGAATCACAAAGTGTGGTGCAAGACGGAAGAGAAGGAAAAACATTTATGCATGAGTCCCTACAACCAAAATGCGTTGCCCTTTCAGGGGTTCCTTATCACTATTATATTCTTAGCTTCATAACATGATGACACATTGGTCACACCTTAAGGAGAGGCTGGACTCTAATAAGTTTACCACCCAACCTACGGACTTCCTTTCTTTCAGTAGGACTGAAGCAAGGTTTATGCTTTAACTACTTCAGGACATGGGGGAGAGCCAGAGGGTAATGGAGATAGAGAGATCAGTCATTTTCATGTGAAGGAAAAGAAAACAAAAGAAATCAGATGCAAGTAACATCACTTTAAAACTGGGGCACCATTTTCTACTTTCTAGTCAAGGGCTCTGTGCAAGAGTCACACAAGGACAGTGAAACTCCTTTACACTTCCTTCACCTCTATGCAGCCCCAGCAAGCATTACCCAAGTGACCTGCACCAAGGTACTTTACATTATGCGTAAGGTATTTACTGTGGAACTAACAACAGTAAACTATATTATATTTGAATGAAAGGAGGAAAAGAGCAGAGGTTTTTGCAGTAAATGTGAAGGAAGCACCTTCTCTGAGACCATGTTCCAACACTTTGCCATAAGTGTAAGTTGCCAAGATGGGCATCAACAGCCTGAAATCTCCGTCATGGTGGGAATAGAGAGTAAATAATTTAGTCGGATTTACCCATAGGTGTGATGATGACCTTCCATTGTATAGTGAACTTGGCTCCTTAACAATGAACCAGAACTCATTAAGTTCACTGGAAGCTTGCCCGTGCATTTCAGTAGGTCGTGTACCAGACAGATCCTGAATAGCTGGAGTGTCTAAATCCAGCAGATTAAAGTTTTAACACCATCCCTTGGAGGTGTGAAAAAAAATTCTGCAATGTCCCAACCAAACGCTAGCATGGTTTTAAAGCACAAAAAATAGAAAACTCCACATAAAAGCAGATCCTCACATGGAAACATGTGATTTTGAGGAAGAAAACACATGAAAGTTGCATTAAATGTTTTGTATGTCTTCCAGTCAAGTCAAACAGGAAATGAATTGAGCCTAAAATGTCTGAGGAAGAAACTTTGGGTGTTGAGTGAAACTGCAATTATCAGGCAACACACAGGCAATGAGTAAAAAAAGCATCTGCATGTATTTCAGTGTCGTGTGCAATCAGTTCTTTTCTGTTACTAATCAAGACCTCTCCCATCCAGGGCATCTCCCATCCCCCGGGCAAGATGGGAAATGGTATAAAAGCAGTCACTACTCAGGGATCCTCTATCCACATCTCCTCACCTCTCCACTCCAGTGAACCGAGTAAGTTTGACATCTCTCAATACCTTCTTCTGATTGTGAATACATTGCTTTAGCAACTGCTTTAGATTAATTCTGCCAAAATACTCTGAGGATTAATCCTATTGGGGCTTTTTTCTGCTCTTTGGGTCGGAGGGGTTCGTGGATCACGCTGTGTCTCCTCTTCTTGAGGTGTAGCTGTCTCTGCCTGCACACACAGTGGTGCTGGTTTTAAATTGCTGCTCAACGATTCATGGTCGTACACCTGAGCAGTGCAGCACTCAGCTCAGGCCAGCTGCTCAAGTGTTTTCCTGGCCTTGCAGGTGGGCTCTACAGTGTGGGCTTCTGCATGTGTCTGCAAGATGTGCTGTTGATGTTGGGAGAAGGGAGGTTGTGCACAAAGGCTTCAGAGGCATTATTTAGGAGGTTTTTCACACTAGAAGATGAGGAAGACAGCAAGATGAAAGCAAACAACAAAGTCACCTAATACTTGGAGACCGCAGGCTCCTAGAGCAGAGCACACGACTGCAGGAGATACACTGTGATTCCTCACGTGCTTTATGTTCCCCTCTTTCCCTCCTGTGTTTCAGGCCAACCTCCACTGCAGAAACATGTCTTCCTACGGACAGCTGATCAGCTCCCGCTGCTACAACCCCTGTGAAGTGACCTGCCCGCGGCCATATGCCGATGCCTGGAACGAGCCCTGCGTGACGTCCTGCGGTGACTCCAGGGCCGTGGTCTACCCACCCCCGGTGGCCATCACCTTCCCCGGACCCATCCTCGCCTCCTGCCCCCAGGAGAGCTACGTGGGCACCTCAGAACCCCAGTGCATTGGCGGCCCATACACTGCCGGCGGCTACCTGGGGTACAGAGGCTCAG
>NW_005843827.1:19639-20903 GCF_000455745.1 Alligator sinensis | reverse complement strand
GCAGGAATATCTGTGGCAGAAAGCAATAGACAAGAAATGGGGAACTAGATTCAGATTCAGGAATGAGCGGAGGGACATTGTCTTCAGAGGCACAAAACGCCCACTGCTTCTCTTTGCTGTGGGAGCTGAGGGTGCTCAGGAGCTCTGAAAATCTTTCTAGTGCATGAAGTTCTCTTTTCTGTAATACTCCCTCTTTTTCTGTATGATGTTGCTATGCCCTTACTCATGTAGCAGATCAGGTATGGAATGTACACAATCATTCAAAATCCACTTTGCATGACTAAAGCCATGTAGAAGGGAATTAACAGCCAATCCCAATGTAACTATGTGTGCCAAGGGCTATCATCTGTTTGTGCCCTATAGCTTTTAAGAAAATTCATGTCAACATGTAAAGTGTAGAATAGAAAAAGCTACGCAAACTGCTTCAATCTCTGGAAATATGTTCTTTGTACTCTTTTTTTTTTTTTGCTTTGAAAATGTATGTTTCTCTTCTCATTCCCATTAAAAGAAATCAGACTGCATCCTAATATCGGATTTCTGGTTCATTTGCCTATTTACTTGCTGTTTGAATAACCACTCATTGAAATGCACTTCAGTCAGGAGAAGTATTAGTAGTGCCATGCACTGCCTATAACCCACTGACCCATGGCAATGATATAAGAACCAAGTCCTTGAAATGATAAACGGCATTGCAAACAACCAGTACAAATAACCTTGCCCCGTCATAACTTACACCCATGGTATGCTGTTGGAATAAACCGGTTACTGACTGGACAAGAACTTGTAGATGTTGACCAGAGGTTTGCGTCCGTAGTCCAATGCTGATGTGTCATGATCAGCGTCGTCTATACTGCTGCACAGTCCACATCTTGGCTATTGCAAACCGCTAGAAAGTAGTTATCAGCTCAGGCAGTCGACATCCACTATTCGCTGATATTAATACCTGGATATATAGGTGTAGAAAACTATTCCTGGTTTGGGGGAAAATATCAAAATTTCAAAATTTTTCTGCAGATTTTTTTTTACATATATAAGATTCCTCACAAAATGGAAGCTCTGGGAAAAGATCTGTATCAGAAGTAATTATGTTTTGAAATTTGGCCTTTCTTTTTTTGAGCAGCTAAAGTTCCCATGGAGAAAGCAGAGAAAATCATCATGGGTTCATCAAAGGCAGGCCCTGCCAGTCCAACCTGATTGCCTTTTATGACCAGGTGACTAAATGACCAGGTAATTAAATCCCTGGATGATGGTGTCACCGTGGATG
>NW_005843827.1:18032-19256 GCF_000455745.1 Alligator sinensis | reverse complement strand
GAGGTAGGCACGCTCGAAGGGAGAGAGAGGCTACAATTAGACTGAGACAGTCTACAGAGTTGGGTGCTTGGTAATAGGACGGGGTTCAATGTAGACAAATGCAGGGTGCTGCACCTGGGGAGAAGGAATCCACAGCATACATACAAGCTGGGGAGCTCCCCCCTTGTGAGCACAGAGGTTGAAAGGGATCTTGGAGTCATTGTTGACTTTGAGATGAACATGAGCTGACAATGCCAGACTGCAGCCAGAAAAGCCAACCACACCTTCTTGTTCATCCAAAGGTGCATCTCAAGTCAGTTCAGTGAGGTGATACTCCCCCTTACGTGACATTGGTCCAGCCTCAACTGGTGTACTGCATCCAGTTCTGGTCACTGCACTTTAAGAAGGATGTGGGCTGCCTTGAGAGGGTTCAGAGTAGGGCCACGCACTTGGTTGGAGGGCAACAGGGCAGGTCTTATGAGCAGAGGCTGAGGGACCTGAACCTGTTCAGCCTCAGCAAGAGGAGGCTGAGCGGGGATTTGGTGGCTGCCTACAAACTCGTTAGGGGAGATCAGCAGCAGATAGGAAGAGTCCTATTCTCCCCAGTACCACCTGGGCTGATGAGGAACAATGGCCAGAAGCTGCTGGAGAAAAGGTTCAGGTTAGAGATTAGGAGGCACTATTTCACTGTCAGGTTACTTAGGATCTGGAACCAACTTCCTGGGGAAGTGGTCCTCGCTCCTACCTTGGGTGAATTCAAAAAGAGGTTGGATGAACATCATTTACATGAACACCTGTCTGGGGTCATGTGATCCGGGAATGTCTCCTTGCTAAAAAGGAGGCTTACTCCCAATGGAAAGGAGGGGTCATCACCAAGGAGGACTATTCGGCAGTTGCTCGGGGGTGTAGGGGGGTAGTTAGGAAGGCCAAGGCAGAGATGGAACTGGGACTAGCTTCCCGGATTAAGGACAACAAGAAGTACTTTTTTAAATACACAGGGAGTAAAAAGAAGGCCCCGGGTAATGTGGGGCCCTTGCAGGACGCGACGGGGAATCTGGTTGTCACACCAGATGACAAAGCCAACATATTTAATGATTTCTTTGCCTCTGTCTTCCTCAGTAAGGACCAGAACTGCCACCTCCCTGCTAGGCCCCCATCGGGCCCCGAGGGAGGCACACCTGAGCCCAGGGTAAGTGAGGATCTAGTTAGGGAGCTGCTGGAGGGGCTGGACGTTTTTAAGTCAGC
>NW_005843827.1:17136-17601 GCF_000455745.1 Alligator sinensis | reverse complement strand
GGCCCGCCCTGTTCAACATCTTCATCCGTGATTTGGATGAGGGGGTGCAAAGCACCCTGTTCAATTTTGCTGATGACACCAAGATGTGGGGGGATGTGGGCACAATAGAAGGGAGCAACAGGCTACAGTCGGACCTTGACAGGTTACAAGGATGGGAGGAGGAGAACAGGATGGGGTTCAACACAGACCAGTGCAAGGTGATGCACCTGGGGAGGAACAACCGGCACCATACCTATAGGCTGGGGGACTCCCCTCTTGTCAGCATGGAGGTGGAAAAGGATCTTGGAGTCATTATTGACTCCAAGATGAACATGGCTCCAGTGTGGGGAGGCGGCTAGGAAGGCCAACTGTACCTTGTCGTGCATCCACAGATGCATTTCAAGCAGGACCAAGGAGGTGATCCTCCCCCTCTATGCGGCACTGGTCAGGCCGCAGCTGGAGTACTGCGTCCAGTTCTGGGAGCCG
>NW_005843827.1:9815-16630 GCF_000455745.1 Alligator sinensis | reverse complement strand
TGAAACTATGATCCCAGCGTGTGCTCCAACCAGTGGCAGGGGGGGGTAGACTAGATGATATATTCAGGTCCCTTCAGACCCCTAAATACTATGATACTAAGAAACTACCTCTCCATCACTACAACTAAAAGCCCATTTCTGGAGCTGCATTAAGTATTACGTTAAGATCCTTACCTGGTTTAAATATACACAGCTCCAACAAAGCCAGCTAAGGACTTTGTTTGTTTTCTCTCTACATGTCTGTTTTAAAGTTGCAAAGTAAGCAATGTTTGAAATAGAGAAGCAATTTTAGGCTGAAAGAGACCTAAGGAATTAATTAATTTGATTACCAATCCTTTCTGTAGGTGCCAACATCATGGACTAACGATTGGGAAGTTCACACCCACCAATCACCACAAGTAGGAAGGCTTTTTTGGAAACTACCCCACCAGACATTAACAGGAATCACAAACTGTGGTGCAAGACGCAAGAGAAGGAAAAACATTTATGTATGACTCCCTACGAATAAATTGTGTTGCCCTTTCAAATGTTCCTCATCACTATTAAATGCTTAGCTTCAGAAGATGATGACACACTGGTCACACCCTAAGGAGAGGCTGGAATCTTAAACCTTTATCAGCCCATGGATCCAGTACAATCTGAGCTTGCCTCTCCACACCCACCATATTGGCTTTCAATTCACTATTTACCTCCCCTGACTAGCAGAGGATAGACCATGGGCGACTGGTGCTGTCTTAGTCAAGGCGGTCATGTGCTCCCCTTGCGAACAGTCCCACCGACCATGGGGGATCCCTCCATGTCAGATTTCACTGCCCAGGGGGACTCTCACAGTCTGTCCTGCGATGGAGGATCCCTGTGGCTAATCGCTGCAGCCACTTCCGGGACTGATGGCCGCTTCTGGGAGCAGCTGCAGTGATTGGCCGGCATTTGCAAGGGGGGCACTGGTGCTCCTGCCTGTCCCCTCTACTCATCGCCTTTGCAGCCAGACAGGGGGTAGACCACTGCTCTCAGGGGGTGCACACACACCCATGTGCACCCCCTATGCATTGCCAGTGAGTCTCTCCGGCTCTAGCAACTGTCTTGCATCAAGGATGCATGGCACGTTAAGATTTTGTTCATGGGGGCTCAGACACATCATTCAAGGACTAGGAGAGAATTCCTGCACCAGATATATTTGAGAACAAATGGAGTGGGCCTTTATTCGTTGAAGGGACAAAGGGGCTACAGGTGGCTTTGTTTTGTTTTTATATATGTAATAAATGTAAATGTCCTTTACATCCCTACATGCATCTCAGCCTCTCCATGTTGCCAGGAGCACATGTTCCAAGGTTGTTATACTTTTCTCCCAAATATCTATAGGATACTACTAGAGAATACATGGGAGAGTGGTGGGACTCAACACAGTAACCCCAGACTTGTTATAAACTGAATGCTTTCCATCCAGCTCTACCTCTGATATGAGCTCTGTAGTTCCTTCAAAGTAAAGGGAACGGTGACAAGGGGCATTATATGAGGAACTGGCCAAAGGCTAGTTTTTCACTCATTACCACACATTGCTGATACAATCTTAATAAACCACTGCGGCATGCTGAAGCTGCAGAGAATGTGAGTGGGCCTTTATCTGTTGAAGGGACAAAGGGGCTACAGGTGGCTTTGTTTTGTTTTTATACATGTAATAAATGTAAATGTCCTTTACATCCCTACATGCATCTCAGCCTCTCCATGTTGCCAGGAGCACATGTTCCAAGGTTGTTATACTTTTCTCCCAAATATCTATAGGATACTACTAGAGAATACATGGGAGAGTGGTGGGACTCAACACAGTAACCCCAGACTTGTTATAAACTGAATGCTTTCCATCCAGCTCTACCTCTGATATGAGCTCTGTAGTTCCTTCAAAGTAAAGGGAACAGTGACAAGGGGCATTGTATGAGGAACTGGCCAAAGGCTAGTTTTTCACTCATTACCACACATTGCTGATACAACCTTAATAAACCACTGAGGCATGCTGAAGCTGCAGAGAATGTCTCAGCATGCTGAGATTGAAGCTGTAAAAGGAAACTAGTACATTGCCCCACCCTGGTGCCAGAGGAGCTCAGCCTGCCCCAGTCCCATTGCTTTTGGGGCTCACTCGGCATGAGGTGTGCCCAAGAGCCTCAGCCCACTCTATCCTCACCTCAGATATCTCAGGAAGGAGCTGAGTATCTCCCCAGATAACTATAAAGCAAGATACTTCGTCTCATCTGAAACGGAACAGCATCTTATAGCATCAACAGAACCCATAGCATATAGCTTTGAAGAGATCCAGCACCAGGCACTTTGGAAGCAGGTATAAAAGCCCAGAAGTGATGAAGATTAGCATAAAAGACCTTTAATGTGAGATTTCTTCTTAATACACCTTAGTGCATAGGAACCCTCCTCCTGCAAGTGAGAGCCAATTGGGTGTTTCAGCCATATGTGTAAACTAAATAAAAAACTGTGCTATAGCTACTTCTCTGTCACTATAATTAAAAGCCCATTTCGGGAGTTGCAGGAAATATTATGTTCAGATCCCTAACTGTTCTAAATATACACGGCTCCAGCAAAGTCAGCTGAGGACCTTGTCTGTGTTCTTTCTGCATGTCTACTTTAAAGTTGCAAAGTGAGCGCTGTTTGGCATCAAAGAAATTTTAGGCTCAAAGACACCTAAGCAATGGATGTGATTACCATTCTATTCTGCAGCTGGATTAATGATTGGGAAGTTCACATCCACCAATCACCACAACTAGGAAGACTTTTTTGGAAACTACCCCACAAGACATTAAAAAGAATCACCAACTGTGGTGCAAGACAGAAGAGAAGGAAAAACATTCATGCACGAGTCCTCACAAACATATTCTGTTGCCCTTTCAAGTGTTCCTCATCACTATTATACTCTTAGCTTCATAACAGGGGTACGGGGGGCTCAGCCTGCCTCATTCCCATGGCTTTTGGGGATCCCTCAGCATCAGTCCTGCCCACCTGCCTCAGCCCATTCCATTATCATGAGATACCTTGGGAGGGAGCTCTCTCTCTCTCCCCAGACATCTCTGGAAAAGGACACTTCTTATTTGTAAGGAAACAACATCTTACAGCATCAACTGGAGACATAGCATAGAACTTTGAAGGGATCTGAAGAGCCCCAAAGTGATGAACATTAGAATAAAGAACCTTTGATATGTGGTTTCTTCCTAAAACACCTTAGAGCTAATTAGCTTCAAATGTTTTGTGTGTCTTCCAGTCCAGTCAAACAGGAAATGACTTGGGCACAAAATGTTTGAGGAAGAAACTTTGGGTGTTGAGTGAAACTGCAATTATCAGGCAACACACGGGCAATGAGTAAAAAAAGCATCTGCATGTATTTCAGTGTGATGTGCAATCAGTTCCATTCTGTTACTAATCAGGACCTCTCCCATCCATCTCCCATCCTCCGGGCAAGATGGGAAATGGTATAAAAACAGTTGCTACTCAGGGCTCCTCTATCCACATCTCATCACCTCTCCACTCCAGCAAAACAAGTAAGTTTGACATCTCTCAAAACCTCCTTCTGCTTGTGAATATATTGTGTTAGAAACTGCTTTAGATAATTTCTGCAAAAATAATCAGAGTTTTAAACCTGCCTGGGCCTTTTTCTGTTCATTGGGCTGGAGGAGTTGGTGCTCATGCTATGTCTCCATTGGTTGAGGTGGCCTTGTCTCTGCCTGCACTCACAGCTGGGCTGGTGTTAAATTGCTGCACAGGGATTCCTGCTCAGGGATTCATGGTCGTACACCTGAGCAGTGCAGCACTCAGCTCAGGCCAGCTGCCCAAATGTTTCCCTGGCCTCGCAGTTGGGCTCTACAGTGTGGGCTTCTGCATGTGTCTGCAAGATGTGCTGTTTGATGTGGGGAGAAGGGAGGTATCACTCAAAGGCTTCAGAGGCGTTGCTTAGGAGGGAGGGAAGGTGACTTTCACACAAGAAGATGAGGAAGACAGCACGATGGAATCAAACAACAAAGTCACCTAATACCTGGAGACCGCAGGCTTCTAGAGCAGAGCACACGACTCCAGGAGCTGTACTCTGATTCCTCACGTGCCTTATGTTCCCCGTTGAAGGGACAAAGGGGCTACAGGTGGCTTTGTTTTGTTTTTATAAGTGGAATAAATGTATATGTCCTTTACATGCCTACATGCATCTCTGCCTCTCCATGTTGCCAGGAGCACATGTTCCAAGGTTGTTATACTTTTCTCCCAAATATCTATAGGATACTACTAGAGAATACATGGGAGAGTGGTGGGACTCAACACAGTAACCCCAGACTTGTTATAAACTGAATGCTTTCCATCCAGCTCTACCTCTGATATGAGCTCTGTAGTTCCTTCAAAGTAAAGGGAACGGTGACAAGGGGCATTATATGAGGAACTGGCCAAAGGCTAGTTTTTCACTCATTACCACACATTGCTGATACAATCTTAATAAACCACTGCGGCATGCTGAAGCTGCAGAGAATGTCTCAGCGTGCTGAGATTGAAGCTGTAAAAGGAAACTAGTACATTGCCCCACCCTGGTGCCAGAGGAGCTCAGCCTGCCCCAGTCCCATTGCTTTTGGGGCTCACTCGGCATGAGGTGTGCCCAAGAGCCTCAGCCCACTCTATCCTCACCTCAGATATCTCAGGAAGGAGCTGAGTATCTCCCCAGATAACTATAAAGCAAGATACTTCGTCTCATCTGAAACGGAACAGCATCTTATAGCATCAACAGAACCCATAGCATATAGCTTTGAAGAGATCCAGCACCAGGCACTTTGGAAGCAGGTATAAAAGCCCAGAAGTGATGAAGATTAGCATAAAAGACCTTTAATGTGAGATTTCTTCTTAATACACCTTAGTGCATAGAAACATTTGATAGGAACCCTCCTCCTGCAAGTGAGAGCCAATTGGGTGTTTCAGCCATATGTGTAAACTAAATAAAAAACTGTGCTATAGCTACTTCTCTGTCACTATAATTAAAAGCCCATTTCGGGAGTTGCAGGAAATATTATGTTCAGATCCCTAACTGTTCTAAATATACACGGCTCCAGCAAAGTCAGCTGAGGACCTTGTCTGTGTTCTTTCTGCATGTCTACTTTAAAGTTGCAAAGTGAGCGCTGTTTGGCATCAAAGAAATTTTAGGCTCAAAGACACCTAAGCAATGGATGTGATTACCATTCTATTCTGCAGCTGGATTAATGATTGGGAAGTTCACATCCACCAATCACCACAACTAGGAAGACTTTTTTGGAAACTACCCCACAAGACATTAAAAAGAATCACCAACTGTGGTGCAAGACAGAAGAGAAGGAAAAACATTCATGCACGAGTCCTCACAAACATATTCTGTTGCCCTTTCAAGTGTTCCTCATCACTATTATACTCTTAGCTTCATAACAGGGGTACGGGGGGCTCAGCCTGCCTCATTCCCATGGCTTTTGGGGATCCCTCAGCATCAGTCCTGCCCACCTGCCTCAGCCCATTCCATTATCATGAGATACCTTGGGAGGGAGCTCTCTCTCTCTCCCCAGACATCTCTGGAGAAGGACACTTCTTATTTGTAAGGAAACAACATCTTACAGCATCAACTGGAGACATAGCATAGAACTTTGAAGGGATCTGAAGAGCCCCAAAGTGATGAACATTAGAATAAAGAACCTTTGATATGTGGTTTCTTCCTAAAACACCTTAGAGCTAATTAGCTTCAAATGTTTTGTGTGTCTTCCAGTCCAGTCAAACAGGAAATGACTTGGGCACAAAATGTTTGAGGAAGAAACTTTGGGTGTTGAGTGAAACTGCAATTATCAGGCAACACACGGGCAATGAGTAAAAAAAGCATCTGCATGTATTTCAGTGTGATGTGCAATCAGTTCCATTCTGTTACTAATCAGGACCTCTCCCATCCATCTCCCATCCTCCGGGCAAGATGGGAAATGGTATAAAAACAGTTGCTACTCAGGGCTCCTCTATCCACATCTCATCACCTCTCCACTCCAGCAAAACAAGTAAGTTTGACATCTCTCAAAACCTCCTTCTGCTTGTGAATATATTGTGTTAGAAACTGCTTTAGATAATTTCTGCAAAAATAATCAGAGTTTTAAACCTGCCTGGGCCTTTTTCTGTTCATTGGGCTGGAGGAGTTGGTGCTCATGCTATGTCTCCATTGGTTGAGGTGGCCTTGTCTCTGCCTGCACTCACAGCTGGGCTGGTGTTAAATTGCTGCACAGGGATTCCTGCTCAGGGATTCATGGTCATAAACCTGAGCAGTGCAGCACTCAGCTCAGGCCAGCTGCCCAAATGTTTCCCTGGCCTCGCAGTTGGGCTCTACAGTGTGGGCTTCTGCATGTGTCTGCAAGATGTGCAGTTTGATGTAGGGAGAAGGGAGGTTGCGCACAAAGGCTTCAGAGGCATTGCTTAGGAGGGAGGGAAGAGGTTTTCCAGACTAGAAGATGAGGTAGACAGCAAGATGGAAGCAAACAACAAAGTCACCTAATACCTGGAGACTGCAGGCTTCTAGAGCAGAGCACACGACTGCAGGAGATACACTGTGATTCCTCACGTGCCTTATGTTCCCCTCTTTCCCTCCTGTGTTTCAGGCCAACCTCCACTGCAGAAACATGTCTTCCTACGGACAGCTGATCAGCTCCCGCTGCTACAACCCCTGTGAGGTGACCTGCCCGCGGCCATATGCCAATGCCTGGAATGAGCCCTGCGTGACATCCTGCGGTGACTCCAGAGCCGTGGTCTACCCACCCCCGGTGGCCATCACCTTCCCCGGACCCATCCTC
>NW_005843827.1:7545-8561 GCF_000455745.1 Alligator sinensis | reverse complement strand
CATTGATGCCTACACAGTTGGATGGGTCAAAAATTGGCTGATGGGGTGCACCCAGAGAGTGGTGGTGGATGGGTCGTACTTGACCTGCTGGGATGTGAAGAGTGGGGTCCATTCTCTCCAGCAGCACCAGGGCTGAGGAAGAACAATGTCCAGAAGCTGCTAGAGAATAGGTTCAGGTTAGAGATTAGGAGGCGCTATTTCACTGTCAGGTTAGCTAGGATCTGGAACCAACTTCCTAGGGAACCAACTTCCTAGGGAAGTGGTCCTTGCTCCTACCTTGGGTAAATTCAAAAAGAGGTTGGATGAACTTCTTTCTGGGGTCATGTGATCCCAGCATGTGCTCCAACCAGTGGCAGGGGGGTTAGACTAGATGGTCTATTCAGGTCCCTTCTGACCCCTAACTACTATGAAACTACAATTAAAAGCCCATTTCTGGAGTTGCATGAAATATTGTATTAAGATCCCTAACTGGTCTAAATATACACAGCTCCAACAAAGCCAGCTAAGGATCTTGCGTGTCTTCTCTCTACATGTCTGTTTTAAAGTTGCAAAGTAAGTGATGTTTGCAATAGAGAAGTGATTTTAGGCTGAAAGAGACCTAAGGAATTAATGAGTTTGATTACCAATTCTTTCTGTAGGTGCCAACATCATGGACCAATGATTGGGAAGTTCACACCCACCAATCACCACAAGTAGGAAGGCTTTTTTGGAAACTACCCCACCAGACATTAACAGGAATCACGAACTGTGGTGCAAGACGCAAGAGAAGGAAAAACATTTATGCATGAGTCCCTACAAAGAAATTGTGTTGCCCTTTCAAGTGTTTATCATCACTAGTATATGCTTAGCTTCATCACATGATGACACACTGGTCGCACCCTTAATAGAGGCTGGACTCTTCAACCTTTATCAGCCCATTGATCTATTGCAATCTCAGCTTGCCACCCCACACCCACCATTTTGGCTTTCAATTCACTATTTACCTCCCCTCTGCCTTCCACTCCATGTTAGACTAG
>NW_005843827.1:6985-7374 GCF_000455745.1 Alligator sinensis | reverse complement strand
CCTGTGCCCGCTTCTGGGAGCAGCTGCAGTGATTGGCCGGCATTTGCAAGGGGGGCACTGGCGCTCCTGCCTGTCCCCTCTACTCATCACCTATGCAGCCAGACAGGGGGTAGACCACTGCTCTCAGGGGGTGCACACACACCCATGTGCACCCCCTATGCATCGTCAGTGGGTTACACTAAAGGGTCTCTCCATCTTTAGCAACTGTCTTGAATCAAGGATGCATGGCACGTTAAGATTTTGTTCATGGGGGCTCAGAAACTTCATTCAAGTACTAGGAGAGAATTCCAGCACCAGATATTCATGGAGTCATAGATTCATAGATGTTAGGGTCAGAATGGACCTCAATAAATCATCGAGTCCGACCCCCTGCATAGGCAGGAAAGAGT
>NW_005843827.1:5778-6220 GCF_000455745.1 Alligator sinensis | reverse complement strand
GTTCATCTTGGAGTCCCCTAGGACTCCAAGATCCCTTTCCCCTTCCGTGCCACCCAGCAGGTCATTCCCTAGGCTGTAGGTGTGCTGGACATTTTTCCTCCCTAGGTGCAGCACTTTGCATTTCTCCTTGTTGAACTGCATTCTGTTGTTTTCTGCCCACTTGTCCAACCTGTCCAGGTCTGCTTGCAGCTGTTCCCTGCCCTCCGGCGTGTCCACTTCTCCCCATAGCTTTGTGTCATCTGCAAACTTGGACAGAGTACATTTCACTCCCTCGTCCAAGTCGCTGATGAAGACATTAAAGAGTATCGGTCCAAGGATCGAGCCCTGCTGGACCCCACTGCCCACACCCTTCCAGGTCGAAAAAGACCCATCCACCACGATTCTCTGGGTGTGACCCTCCAGCCAATTCGCCACCCACCAGACTGTGTAGTCATCCAAGTCA
>NW_005843827.1:4775-5688 GCF_000455745.1 Alligator sinensis | reverse complement strand
GTAACCTGGTCATAAAAAGAGACTAGATTAGTCAGGCACGATCTGCCTGCCACGAACCCGTGCTGGTTTCCCCTCAGCATAATTTGTCCTGCCGGGCTCTCGCAAATGTGAGCCTTGTTAATTTTTTCAAAGATTTTGCCAAGGATGGAGGTGAGACTGACTGGCCTATAGTTGCCCGGGTCCTCCTTCCTCCCCTTCTTGAAAATGGGGACCACATTGGCCCTTTTCCAGTCCTCCTCATTAGTCCATGATGTTGTCATCTAAGAAGGGACTGGTGATCACATGAATTTCTTAGGTGCAATGAAGTCGGCCAGTGCCTTCAGTATACAGGACAATTTGTCCTATATTTGAGGACAAATTGTTTGGCATTTTATTTGTTGAAAGGACAAAGGGGCTACAGGTGGCTTTGTTTTGTTTTTAGTATGTAATAAATGTGCATGTCCTTTACATGCCTACATGCATCTCAGCCTCTCCATGTTGTCAGGAGCACATGTTCCGGGTTCTTATACTTTTCTCCCAAATATCTATGGGATATTATCAGAGAATAAATGGGAGAGGGTTGGGACTCAACACAGAAACTCTAGACTTGTTATTATAAACTGAATGCTTTCCATCCAGCTCTACCTCTGTAGCTCCTTTGAAGTAAAGGTTATGGTGACAAGTGGAATTATATGAGGAACTGGCCAAAGACTAGTTTTTCACTCATTAGCACACATTGCTGATACAATTTTAAGAAACCAGTGCCACAACCCTGAAGCTGCAGAGAACGGCTCAGCATGATTTGACTGAAGCTAATAAAGGAGACTAGTACGTTTCTTAGGTGGCTTTGAGCCTAAAATTGCTTTGATGCCAAATATCACTTACTTTGCAACTTTAAGGCAGATGCTAGAGCTGGAGAGACCCTTTAGTGTAA
>NW_005843827.1:2090-4659 GCF_000455745.1 Alligator sinensis | reverse complement strand
GACCGATCACTGCAGCTGCTCCCAGAAGCAGGCACAGTCAGTCCCGGAAGTGGCTGCAGTGATCATCCATCACAGGACAGACTACGGGGTTCTCCCTGGGCAGCGAAATCTGCCTCGGGGGGATCCTCCCCAGTCAGTGGGACTGTTCACAAGGGGAGCACATGCCCCCTCTCCCCCCGACTACGGCGGCACCTGTCACCAATGGTCTAACCTCTGCTAGTCTAACATGGAGTGGAAGGCAGAGAGGAGGTAAATAGTGCATTGAAGGCCAATATGGTGGGTGTGGGGAGGCAAGCTCAGATTGCAATGGATCCATGCTGGAATTGGACCGTCAGGTGTGAAAGGCGACTGATAGGCCCTTTCATTTCAGGTATGGTGTTGCTGGAAGGATTTGTGAAATGAAATCCTGGTTGCCCCACTAAGCACCGAAGCAAGCTGGGATTCTGAACGGACAAAACTCGAGGTTCAGCTGGCTCACAAGACGGACCTGAGGTAATAAACCCCTTTTGTCTCATCTCTCATTGTAATGTGAAAATCATTAAGGGGAGCTGCTTCTTGGCAATGATTGAAAAAAAAAATCTTCTTCCACTCCCTCCTGTTGCAAAGAGGGAAATTGGCACTTAGGTGAAGGTGTTCCAGTGCAACACTCACTCTGGTAGAAACTTCACTGAAACCGGCTTGAAACACATTCCAGAAACTCTCTTAGTCCTCTCTTAGAAAGGATCAAATGTCTTGCTATTTCAGCACAATTTCTTCTGATACAGGTCTTTTCCCAGAGCTTACATTTTGTGAGGAAAGACACATAAGTAAATTTTAAAAATCTAGGGAAAAAATTGAAATGTTGATATTTTCCCCGAAAACAGAAAAAGATTTGACCACCCATTTTTCCAGGGATTTCTACCATATAATAGTGGATGGAAACTGTCTGAACTGCTATCTTCCTTCCAGTGGTTTGCAATAGTTCAGATGTGGACTGTTCACCAGTACAGCCCACACGGATCATGAAACTTCAGCATTGGACTATGGATGCGGATCCCTGGTCAGCAAATGTTGGTTCTTGTCCAGTCAGTAACCGGTGCATTGCTCCTGCATACCATGGGTGAAAGTTATGACGGGGGAAGGTTTTTTTTACTGGTTGTTTTCAATGCCATTGATCAAATCAAGGACTTGGTTCTTACATCATTGCCATGGGTCACTGGGTCATACGCAGTAGGGCTGTGTGACATTTCACTGGCAGTTTCGTTTCAATGCTGTTTCAACTCATTTTGAGCTTGAAACAGCAACAGCAACATGAACCAGAGAGCTTCAAAACAGCCTCGAAACAAAAATAGAGCAGTTGAAAGGTTTTGCGTTTCGAACCTCATGCTGGGCTTGCCTCCAGGGAAGCAGAAACTAAAGTAAGCAGAGAGAGGGAGAGGTGGGGATGGAGGGCTCTCATTATTGACTGTGTAGCTTGCCAGTGACTGTCATCCTTCCCCAAGGTCCCTTCCAATCCCAGTGCTCTGGGGAAGGGTGAAAAAACTGTATAAAAGGCAGCATTGTTTAAATGGGCCTGCTTTCTGCCTTGGTGTCAGTTGAGTGAAGGCGAACCTTAACACACACAGTGTCACCCAGTCACGTCACGAGTTTTCTCTGTGAAGAAGTAGAGCTGCACGGCCCCAGAACCCCTCTGCACTGATCTCCTCGACAGCTGGCAGACTTCATGGCGCAGCAGGGACTAGTATGCCTGCAGGTCTCATCCCGCTGTCACTTAACACATACACATGACATGAGCTTTTTGCTTTCAGGATTTTGAGGTACAGTTTCCCTGAAACCCCTGAACCTATCACCCTGATGCATGGCGAGCTTCCTGCCCTCAGAAAGGGCTACCACTCCTGCAAGTTTCATCGAGATCAGGCCACATGTTACAAAGTTATGGGGATTTGAGCTTCCGCATTATAGGCTATGGATGAAACGTCAAAACAGCATGGAAACAGCAAAACGACCAATACTTCTCATGAAGGAGGTGCATTTCAATGAGTGGTTCATAAAACAACAAGAGACGAAGAAAACCAAAGACTGATATTAGGATGTAATCTGACTTTTTTTAATGGGAATGAGAAGAGAAACATACATTTTCAAAGCAAACAAAATGAAGAGTACAAAGAACATATTTCCGGAGATTGAAGCAGTTTGCATAGCTTTTCACTTTACATGTTGAAATGCATTTTCTTAAAAGCTAAAGGCAAGAAACTAATGCATTTGCCACACATGGTCACATTGGGATTGGCTGTTAATTCCCTTCTACATGGCTTTAGTCATGCAAAGTGGATTTTGAATGATTGCGTACCTGGTCTGCTACATGAGTAAGGGCATAGCGACATCATACAGAAAGAGAGGGAGTATTACAGAAAAGAGAACTTCATGCACTAGAAAGATTTTCAGATCTGCTGAGCACCCTCAGCTCCCACAGCAAAGAGAAGCAGTGGGCGTTTTGTGCCTCTGAAGACAATGTCCCTCCGCTCATTCCTGAATCTGAATCTAGTTCCCCATTTCTTGTCTATTCCTTTCTGTCACACATATTCCTGCT
>NW_005843827.1:665-1750 GCF_000455745.1 Alligator sinensis | reverse complement strand
GGCGGGAACGAGGGGAACATAACGCACGTGACGAATCAGAGTACAGCTCCTGCAGTCACGTGCTCTGCTCTAGAGGCCTGCAGTCTCCAGGTATTAGGTGACTTTGTTGTTTGATTCCATCTTCCTGTCTTCCTCATCTTCTTGTGTGAAAGACATCTTCCCTCCCTCCTAAGCAACGCCTCTGAAGCCTTTGAGTGATACCTCCCTTCTCCCCACATCAAACAGCACATCTTGCAGACACATGCAGAAGCCCACACTGTAGAGCCCACCTGCAAGGGCAGGGAAACACTTGGGCAGCTGGCCTGAGCTGAGTGCTGCACTGCTCAGGTGTACGACCATGAATCCCTGAGCATGAATCCCTGTGCAGCAATTTAAAACCAGTCCTGCAGTGAGTGGGCAGAGACAGCTACACCTCAGGAAGTGGAGACATAGCCTAATCCACCAACCCCTCCAGCCCAATAAACAGAAAAATGCCCCAATAGGAGTATTCCTCAGAGTATTTTGGCAGAATTAATCTAAAGCTGCTGCTAAAGCAATATATTCGCAAGCAGAAGGCAATGTTGAGAGATGTCCAACTTACTCGGTTCACTGGAGTGGAGAGATGAGGAGATGTGGATAGAGGAGCCCTGAGTAGCGACTGCTTTTATACCATTTCCCAGCTTGCCCGGAGGATGGGACATGCCCTGGATGGGAGAGGTCCTGATTAGTAACAGAATGGAACTGATTGCACATCACACTGAAATACATGCAGATGCTTTTTTTACTCATTGCCTGTGTGTTGCCTGATGATTGCAGTTTCACGTTACACCCAAAGTTTCTCCCTAAGACATTTTGGGCTCAATTCATTTTCTGTTTGACTTGACTGAAGACACACAAAACATTTCTTACAACTATCATGTGTTTTCAAGCTCAAAATCACGTCTCCATTTGAGGGTCTGCTTTTATGTGGATTTTTACAATTTTTTGCTTTAAAACCATGCTGGCGTTTAGTTGGGATATTGCAGATTTGTTTTTTTTCACACTTCCAAGGGATGGTGTTAAAACTTTAATCTGCTGGATTTAGACACTCCAGCTATTCAGGATCT
>NW_005843827.1:0-650 GCF_000455745.1 Alligator sinensis | reverse complement strand
GACCTACTGAAATGCACGGGCTAGCTTCCAGTGAACTTAATGAGTTCTGGTTCATTGTTAAGGAGCCAAGTTCACTACAGAATGGAAGGTCATCATCACACCTATGGGTAAATCCAACTAAATCCTTTATGCTCTATTCCCGTCATGACGGAGCTATCAGACTGTTTATGTCCATCTTGACAACTTACACTTACGGCAAAGAGTTGGCACGTGGTCTCAGAGGAGGTGCTTCCTTCACATTTACTGTAAAAACCTCTGCTCTTTTGCTCTCTCCATTCATGATATAGTTTATAGTAGTGGGTACCACAGTAAATACCTTACCCACAATGTAAAGTACCTTGGTGCACGTCACTTGGGTAGTGCTTGCTGGGCCTGCATAGAGGTAAAGGAAGTATAAAGGGGTTTCACCGTCCTCGTGTGGCACTTGCATAAAGCCCTTGACTAGAAAGTAGAAAAAGGTGCCCCATGTTTAAGGGATGTTACTTGCATATACTTGTGGGGTCTTGCCAGTGAAGTCATGAATTCAGTACTTAGGAAGTGGGGTTTGTCTGATTCCTTTGTTTTCTATTCCTTCGCTTAAAAATGACCTTATTTCGCTAAAAATGACCAGATCTCTCGACCTCTCACTCTGCCCCATGTCCTGAAGTAAT
>NW_005843826.1:35529-40817 GCF_000455745.1 Alligator sinensis | reverse complement strand
TCTGTGCTCCCACTGTGTGTCACACTACCTGCGTATGGCGTGTGCCTGGGCCCGGTGTCCCCCTCTGCCTAAGCTACTGTGCTCAGGCCCTGGCTGCTGCTCTCTGCTGGCTTGAGCTGGCAGGAGGTTTGCACAGAGGTTTTTGTATTGGGCACAGCAGGCTTCTGATCACTGTGGGCTTCACACAGTGATACCGGGCCGTGTCCTCAGCTCTCAGGCTGGTCATCTGCAGGTACAGTGTGCTGGTGGAGTCGTCTCTGGAGATGGTGAATCACCCCTTCACCGCAGCACTGTAGTATGTGGTGAGGTTAGCAGTAGCAGCATTTATACTTGCGACCCACTCCAGCCCCTTCTCAGGAGCCTGTCGGACCCAGTTCATGTAGGAGCTGCTGAAGGTGAACCCGGAGGCTTTGCAGGAGAGGCGCAGACAGTCTCCAGGCTTCCTCGCATCTCCTCCAGACTCCAGCAGCTGCACCTGGGACTGGGCACCTGGGGAGAAAAAAGCATGTTTCAGGATCCTGTCTCTTCCAGCCTCTGCCAAAGCCCACGGAGCCGGGGGGCCACTCTCTGCAGATTTTCCATTGCCTTTGAATACGGTGAGGATTATTATTTGTTGTTCCCTGGGGGTGTGCAGGGATGTGTGGGGTGTGGCAGGGGCCTGGGGACTCACCTGACAGGGCAATGAGGAGAAAGAGGAGAGATCCCCAGGACAGCATGGTGCTGGGCTGCAGGGATGGCACAGACCTGCTCACCCCCTGCTCCCCCCAACCTTGCAGGACCAGAGGGTGTCGGCATTTATGAGGCCTCTGCAGCACTGGATTTGCATCTCTCTGCTCTCATAGAGCCCCGCTCTACTCCAGCCCTGCAGCCCCCTCCCTGGGAGGAGGAGGGTCCAGTGCAATGGAGGGCTGGGCCAGAGGGGCTGAATGCGAGTTCTGCATGTGGGGTCCTGTCTGTGTGGTCTCCACAAAGATACTTAGTGTTTTTAAGATGAATCCTTCCTGCTCCCACCCCTTTGTCTCAGCCCACTCTGTGTCGCTGTTCAACGTGTTTGGGAGCTTTGGGGCTGAGGGTTGTCCCTCACTTGGGTGTCTGCAGGAGCAGTGAATTAAGCCAGGGCTTGCATTGCTGGCCCAGGAGTGCAGGTTTAGGCAGTGGGGACCATGCTCCCAGGTACCCTGAGCCCCCTGCCCTGCATTGATGACCACTGTGGTGTGAGTGTTGTCCTGGGGCTTGGTGTTACGTAGGCTGGATGCGACCAGTGGCCCACCTAACACAGGCTCCATCTCTGACCCCGGCAAGTCCCAGAGGCTTCCACCAGTGCTGTGGGAATGATCCTTCAAGTCTCACCATTGTGGGAGAGGTTTTGTGGGGAAGGCACTGGACAGGCCCCAGTCAGCACTGGTTTGGTTCTTTGCTTCTCCCCTTTTGGGGCACCCTGAACTATGGTGCTGGAGCCCAGCCTGTGCCTCTTGGCATTCACCCATCACTCCCCCCAGACCCACTTTCCTGTTCTCCCACTTGGCAGTTTTCTCCCTGGCCTCCCCCAGGCTTGTGACATGATGACATGCTGCAGTGATGGGCTCAGGTGTGGCCCTAGATAACTCTGTCCCAATCTGTGGACGTGCAGAGCAGTGCTGGGGAGAGCAGCGGTTTCTTACTAGGAGAGTCTGGCCTTTTGGTGTGTGGCCAGAGACGTGGTGTGCAGGCCGGTGCACGGAGCAGGATCTTTGGAGTCGCTTGGGAGGCTGCGGTCCCCAACCTCTGCATGAGGCTGGGAGCTCGGTGCAGGAGGTGCTGCATGGAGGGTGAGAGATCCTGGGAGCTGCTTGAGATGGCTCAGGACTACAGCAGCTGGCACGGGGAAGCAGCTCAGTGTAGATGAAGCTGCCCAGAGGGTCCAGGAGCAGACGCAGTACCGGTGCTGCACAAGGCTGCCCGGGCCTCCAACCCTTAGCACAAGGTGAAGTGCCCACTACACAGAGTGGTGTACGTGGCCCTAAGCCAGGCCGGTGGCAGCAGAGTTGGGCAGCAGGAAAGCCTGGCAGGGAACAGAGCTCGACCTGCAGAATGGGAGGCAACCCTGCGGGCCTGTGGAGTGGTAAGTAACCCTGGAGAGAGGGTCCCCTCAGGAGAGGGACCCCCAGGGTTGTGAAGGGACACCGCGTGGGCCCCTCCTGGGTGACAGAGGGGTCTTAGGAGTTTTGGGGGTCTGCCTCTCCTTTTCTTTCCCCCCACCTCCTTTCCTGTAGTGGTCCCTTGGGAATGGGGCCCTGCCCTGGAGAGCACCTGGGGAGTCTAAGGATTGCTTCTTATATTTGTAGACTGTGCCTTAAAGTTTATGTGAATAAGTTGAAGTTATAGTCTGTATATTAATAGAGTTATAAGGTTGCCCCATCAATAGCCTTTCTTCTGGGTTGTTCTGTTGTTTATTTGTATTTTTTAAATAATTATTGGGTGTATATAAATGGTATAGGAGATATTGTTTTTTTAATTTATATATAAATACGTATATATATAATTTATGTCCTTACCCTTTAATGGTTTTATTGCAATAATACATTTGTATATAGTTCAGTAATTGAGTGACTGGGCCTGACACTATAGGGGACAAAGGCAGCCACTGGGCTGCTGTGTTCCTCCACAGCACACTGCCCTGCCAATAATTCCCTCAATTGGAGAGGGGAATACACCCCGTGTAGACCTGGGCTACACTTAGCTGAATATAATGCCAGTTGAAATGTTTCTTGGAAATTCAGGACTTGGACTATCGTGCTGGTCCCCCTTTGGGCAGGCTGGGCTGGACATTGCACAAGGGCCCAAGGGATTGAGGAGCCCCACTGCCACGGCCGTTCACAGGGATGAGGTTCCCAAACACCCTATGATGGGGCTTCTCTGAGGTATGTACTGTTTTATAGCGACTGTCTGACACATGCCTGGTGAAGCTCTTAGGCTTTTGCTCCGTGCAGTGTTACAGGTTCATCTACAGCAAGCCCTCAGGTGGCCAAGGCTGATCCTGTCCGAGTTTTCCCATGTGTGGGGGGTTTCTAGGTGGAAACTTCCCTGTCTGAGTTCCAATTCAGCTACATTAGAAAGACCAGGCTTCCCCTTATTGTGCAGCCCCTGCTCTGCTCTGTGTCACTGTGTCGCTGGCACAGTAATACGTGGCCGTGTCTGCGGCTGTCAGGGAGCGCAGCTGTAGGGAGAACTGGTTCTTGGAAGTGTCCCTGGAAATGGTGATGCAGCTCTGGTGGGATGGATTGTAGCTTGTGCCACCAGTGTAGCTAATGTACCCCATCCACTCCAGCCCTTTCCCAGGAGGCTGCCGTATCCAGCTCCAACTGTTATTGCTGATGGAGTAACCTGTGACAGTGTAGGTCAGGGTGAGGGTCTCTGCAGGCTTCATCACCCCTGGGCCAGACTCAACCAGCTGCACAGCAGAGAGGACAGCTAAACGAAAAAGAAAGTAGGTAAAAAATAAGGTCCAAGGAGAAACCCCAGAGCCCTGGATTCCCCTGAACCTTCCTCATAACCTACATGGGGGAGTAGAGAGAAGGAACAGGAATAGGAATAAGGAGTTCATTGCTGCTGCCCTATAACAAGGGAGACTCAGCAGGCAACAAGGGGCTGGGTACAGACTGAGGCTCCTGGGTACAGGATCTCTATTTAACCAGTAGCCCTGGCCAGGGATTTGCATGCTGCTCCCAGGAGGGTATAAGCAGCCCCAGGCTGGGAGCGCTCAGCACAGGACCCTGCTCTCTCTGCATGGGGCTCAGTCTCTGGCACAGGGGAGACCCTGGGGTCAGCACCGCCAGAGGGGAAGGGCTAATAAACACTTGGCATTAAACTGGGCAAATGATGGAAATAGGGGGAAATGCAGCATACAAAATCTTCCTGTCTTCACATTCACAATTGGTCCCTTGTGATTCATTCTTTATGGCCATCTCTGCCAGTGGTGCTCAGCATTTTTGGCGTCGAGGCTGGATGGCCAGTGCAGTGGACCTGATTCTGTGCCCAGGGCAGGGGAAGTGGGCCTGATCCCACTTGGCATTGTCTCCATGGGATTTGGGGTTCAGCACAGCAATGGGGGTGTTTTCCCCATACCCGTGTGCTGCAGGGTTTGTGTCTCCTGGGAGTGCAGAGCCGGGAGCTCAGCAGTGCAGCGCTGCAGTGACTAGCGCTCTGCTCTGGGTGCTCAGGGGTCTCCACCCCTCACCCCTGCCTCGGGGAGTTCATGCTAGAGTGACTGTGCAGGCCTGGCTCTGTGCTGTGGCAGGGGCCAGCCATGGTCTGGGAAATGGCCCTTGTGGGGAAAAGGGCAGGTGGGGAGTTTAGGAGCCTGGCAATCAAACTGGGGCTGTATGGTGAGAGAGGGTCTGTGCCTGCCGGTGCACTGGCCTCTCTGTGTGGGGGTGCCCTGTCGTGGGGGGGCGTGTGCTGCCCCTGGTGGCTGAATCTCCCCATCTCAGGCTGAGCCTCTCCAGAGCTAGGCTAAGGGGCAGCAACGTCCATGGTACTGTCTCCCCCTGTGCCAGGGAGCCCTTGCCCCAGGTGGAGCAGGAAGGAGGCAGGTTGCAGGATACTGAGGGTCCATGAACATCCTTGCGCAGGCCCTGCTGAGCTGGGGGAAGCTCTCTTCCTTGGGGAGTGGGGTCTCTGCAGCTGTGGGGAGCTCATTTGCAGGGGCTTGGCTGCTGTGACTGTCTCCAGAGTTGAGACACGGCTCTGGAGAGACCAAGGGGACAACTTCCACCATCCTATGGGTAAATGTGACTCATCCTTCCATGCTGTGGTGGGGAGTAGCCAGGTCAGAGCACAGCATGCTGTAAGGGGTTAAAGAGGCCTAACTGCAGTCAGCAGTTTATCAGTCCCAACTGCTCACACAGGCTGGTCCTGGGATGCAGTGTGGAAGCTGTTGGCTGCTTTGTGCAGGGTCTGGCCTCATAGCTGAAAGAAGCCTGGGAGGACCAATCTGGAGAGGAAGGTGTCCAGCTGGGAGGGAAGATGTGTCTCTACCCCATTCCCTGGGCTCTAGGTTGGGCCTCAGAGGTCAAATCCTGGAGTGACATTTCCCTAGAGACCCAGACAGCCCCAGGCCTGAGGCTTGGAGTTGCTCTGCATGTCCCTCTGTCCCTGGGCATTTGTTCTCCTGGCTGGAGCTGGCAGCTGCCTTGGTGCATGCGTATGGGCTGGTGGAAGGGGCTGGGGCTGTCAGTGCTGTGCCCATGGAGTTTGTGTGCAGGGCTTGGGCCTGCATGTAATACTTTTGCCCCCCCCCCCCCACAATG
>NW_005843826.1:28338-30184 GCF_000455745.1 Alligator sinensis | reverse complement strand
CAGAGAGAAGAATCCCCCACTTCCACATGAACTCTTCTCTGCAGGGATGCTCACAGTGCTGCAGAGTGGGGGAACAAGGTCCTAGGTGATTGTTCCCTTCACTAACACTTAAATGAGAGATGAAAGCCAAAGCCAGGCAAGCCCCAAGCCTTCATGGGTCTGTTTTGTAAAACCTTTTATTCCTCTCACTGCATTTCTGGAGATCTGACCCTTCAGCCTCTCCTTACTTGCAGAGCCTTGTTGACTCACTGCATGAGTTGGCCCTTGAGGTTTTCAGTAGGTCCAACCAGTACCGAATAACTGAGTAACAGCTTAGGAAAATGACAAATCGTTCTGACTTCAGGTATTTGTGTTCTGTCGTGGGGAGCTTGTCTTTTCCTAGATTGCACACCATGGTTTGCTATTCTTGGTGGCCTGAACCAGAGATTTGGAGTAAATTCCCCCGATATAGTCAGAGTCTTGAGTAATTCCCGGCTCTGGTTTGATCGTGGAGAGCTGGTTTGAAAAGAGAGGCTCCAGCACAGCTTCTTTTCTGAGAGGAGCTGATTTTTTCTTCTGAACTTCACAGGGATAAGGCTCTTGGGAAAGGATATTAGGAATGTTTTGGGTGTGATTATTTTCAGTAGCTCTGTTCGGTCTGCTCTTCACATGCAAGATCCTGGCAGGAAGCATCATACTTCCCCAACTGTCTCTGAGGCTATAAGGGGAGAATACCGGGTTTGTATTGCTTTTACAGCTTAGATATTAATCTGCAAGTGGGAGCAGATGTGCCCTGTTCCCTGGGGAGAAGATGAGTGGAGGCAGAGCTGATTACTGTGGCAGCAATATCACGGGCCTTTGGTGACTGAGGGTCGGGGGTCTTGGAGCAAATGAGAATTCAGGCTGTGGGATGTTCATTCATGGATCAGGCTGGAGGCCCGTTTGCCCACAGGTCTCTCTCTATTTGATGCTGGTTTCTATCCGAGGTTCAGGGAATGATGCTAGGTAGTGGCAGCATACTCACCAGCCCTAGGATGTCGTGCCCAAGGGGAAAG
Organism: Alligator sinensis; assembly: GCF_000455745.1. NCBI lineage: Eukaryota > Metazoa > Chordata > Crocodylia > Alligatoridae > Alligator > Alligator sinensis. The sequence goes on along the minus strand of NW_005843826.1, from coordinate 29,150 downwards.
GGTCTCCTTCCCTGGAGGTTAAGGCTGCCTTTATCCCTTACAATAAAGTAAATTAAAGTTACTTAATTTCACTTGTGCTTAAATGAGTAATTTCATTTTGCCCCCAGCCATTGCTGCTAAAAGTCTGAGGGCTCCCACCTGATGCTGCAGCTCCCAGCTTGAGAGCACATAGCCCCCTGTGTCCCAGTGTTGAGTGCCCTGAGATTTCTGCCCTCCAGCCCCAGGGAAGATGGGCCCATGGCTCAGCTTTCTTCTCATGGCAGCAGCTGTACAATGTATTTTCTACCTGTAACTCCAAGAGGTGGCCTGAGTCTGGCAGCCTCTCCAGGTTAGATTCACATCAGCATGGACATGTCTTTTCCCAGGTGTCTGGTCCCAGGTGCAGCTGGTGGAGTGTGGAGCGGCCAGGAAGAAGCCTGCAGACTCTTTGCACCTTTCTTGCAAAGCCTCCAGCTTCAACTCTGGCAGCTATGCCATGTACCAGGTCTTCCAGGCTCCTGAGAAAGGACTGAAGTGGGTCTCAGTTATCGCTTATGATGGCAGTCAGGAATATTATGCAGATTCAGTCTGTACACAACATGTAGGAAACATGGCAGAGCTCCCCACACGTGTCTGAAAAAAGAGACATGCCCAAGAGCTGAGTTTGGTCGGGGTTCACTTGCATACATAACTCTGTGGTCTTATCTGCTATGCAACCCCGTGCAAATGAGATCTCCCTCCTGACCTGCTACAGGTGCTGGCACAGGACAGCCCTGGGTTGCAGAGGCAGGTGGGTGCTCATTGCTACACAGGGCACTTTTTTTGCAGAGATG
>NW_005843826.1:27171-27945 GCF_000455745.1 Alligator sinensis | reverse complement strand
TAGGGAAAGGGTTCTCCCTGACTGCATAAGTGACCTCCCATCTCTGTCCTCTGATACGGAGCCTTATTCCAGGCCTCCTGTAGTTCATGCCCTTGGCCTGGTTTCCCTTATGAGGTCTTGGGAGGAGGAGAAGGTCTCTGGGTACAGAACAGGGCTGCTGATGGCCATGGGCTCTTCCCCCATCAGTGCCTGGATGTGAGGGTGGGGCAGTGTGGGCATGGAGTGATCTCTGCATTGCAGATGCCCATAGTTTGGTGCAGCAGAAAGGGTTACTATAAAGGGACACCCCCTGGGGGTGAAGGCTTTGCAGAGCTGTGTCTGTGCAGGGGGCCATCGCAGTGCTCGGCTCAGAATTGCTGGTGTGTACAACTTCTGGCCCCCTGCAGCAGAGAGATGAGGCTGATGGTGCAGCTCGGGTTCCCATGAGCACCGGCAGGTTCTGCCCGGCAGGTTCTGGTCCCTGTGTGACACCGAGCATGTGCTGTGTCTGCCTGCTCTTGGCTGCAAATGCAGCAGGTGCTTGGAGCAGCCCTGGAGAGTCTGAGTCTCCACTAGACAGGGGAAGAGTGTGAGTGTGTGTGCATGCATGCATGCTTGTCTATGCAACGCTTCTATTTTCACTGCATTAGCAGACCCTGGGGTGTGTCCAGCACCAAGCAAGGACAGTGGCAGGTGCCCTTGGCTGGGGCCAGGCTTCAAGATGGACGGACAGAGTTGAACCTTATGGACTGAATGAATGGGAGGTTCCAGGGCTTCTGTAACCAAAAACGGACT
>NW_005843826.1:19841-27120 GCF_000455745.1 Alligator sinensis | reverse complement strand
CGAGGAGGAAGCTGTTTGCTGCTGTGGGCAGGCTCCTGCCCTGCAGGCTGGAGAGGCAGGTGCCCAGCAGGGAGGGGAGAAGCAGCAGATCAGAGGTGCTCTTGGTTGCAGACCCTAGCAGAAGCTGGAATTGTGCTTGATTGGGGAAAAAGGAAACCTTGGTTTGGGGGCCTGAGGGCACAGTGGGGCAGGGAGAGGCCCAGGTCTGGCACATGGATCTCAAGGCTTTGGGGAGTGACTCTGCCTGTTAATATGGGAATGAGTCCTTCGGTAACCCAGAAAAGATGGGCGGTGGTGCCAGGCTGAGGGCCAGTGCTGGCTGCATGGGGGCTACAGCCTGGAGCCCCTGGCACAGCCTGGTCCTGGGAGGCTGCTGCCCCTGTGCCCAGGGCAGCCACTGCCCTTGAAAGGTCCGGCAGGAAGGGGCCCGGACAGTGAGAGGATTTAGGATATTCTGTCTTACCCAAAGTCCCAGCTGCTCTCTCCTCCCAGACAGTGCCTTGGCTTGGTCCTGGGACATGTACAGAGCACCTCTTTTCCCTGGCTCAAGCTCTAGCTCCTGAATCCCTTTCTTTGTCCCTCTCTTAGGGAAAGCCAGTGACTACACAAAATCCCCTTCCCCTCATGGCCCCTGTGCCCCCCAGCTTACTTTTAGCTCCCAGGGCTGTCCAAGGGGAGCAAGCAGGAAAGGAGGACCCACCTGCCCAGCCACCCACCATGGCTCTTACTGCCCCGCTGCTGCTGTCCTGCCTGAGCCCAGCCAGGAGGGGTGGTGGCAGCAGCGCTGTGCTCGTTTCCCTTCTCGGGGGTGCCAGGACAGGGCAGACCTGATCCAGGGTGCAGGGAGGTAGTGGTATTCATGTAACCAAAGATTTCTGCTGGCTTTTTCGAAATGCCCCATGAAATTCAGAAGCAGGAAAGAAGGTCCTGAACGATTGGTGAGGATCCATCCATCTCTGACCCTGACCTGTCCCAGAGGCTTCCACCAGCGCTGTGGGAACGATTCTTCAAGTCTCACCATTGTGGGAGAGGTTTGGTGAGGGAGGCGCTGGACAGGCCCCAGACAGCACTGGTTTGGGTCTTTGCTTCTCCCCTTTTTTGGGCACCCAGTAGTATAGTGCTGGAGCCCAGCCTGTGCCTCTTGGCATTCACCCATCACTCCCCCCAGACCCACTTTCCTCTTCTCCCACTTGGCACTTTTCTCCCTGGCCTCCCCCAGACTTGTGACATGATGAGATGCTGCAGTGATGGGCTCCGGTGTGTCCCTAGATAACCCTGTCCCAATCTGTGGATGTACAGAGCAGTGCTGGGGAGAGCAGCGGTTTCTTACTAGGAGAGTCTGGCCTTTTGGTGTGTGGCCAGAGACGTGGAGCGCAGGCCGGTGCACGGAGCAGGATCTTTGGAGCTGCTTGGGAGGCTGCGGTCCCCAACCTCTGCATGAGGCTGGGAGCTCGGTGCAGGAGGTGCTGCATTGACGGTGAGAGATCCTGGGAGCTGCTTGAGATGGCTCAGGACTACAGCAGCTGGCACGGGGAAGCAGCTCAGTGTAGATGATGCTGCCCAGAGGGTCGAGGAGCAGACGCAGTACCGGTGCTGCACAAGGCTGCCCAGGCCTCCAACCCCTAGCACAAGGTGAAGTGCCCACGACACAGAGTGGTGTACGTGGCCCTAAGCCAGGCCGGTGGCAGCAGATTCAGGCAGCAGGAAAGCCTGGCAGGGAACAGAGCTCGACCTGCAGAATGGGAGGCAACCCTGCGGGCCTGTGGAGTGGTAAGTAACCCTGGAGAGAGGGTCCCCTCAGGAGAGGGACCCCCAGGGTTGTGAAGGGACACCGCGTGGGCCCCTCCTGGGTGACAGAGGGGTCTTAGGAGTTTTGGGGGTCTGCCTCTCCTTTTCTTTCCCCCCACCTCTTTTCCTGTAGTGGTACCTTGGGAATGGGACCCTGCCCTGGAGGGCACCTGGGGAATCTGAGGATTGCTTTTGATATTTGTAGACTGTGCCTTAAAGTTTATGTGAATAAGTTGAAGTAATAGTTTGTATATTAATAGACTTATAAGGTTGCCCCATCAATAGCCTTTGGTCTGGGTTGTTCTGTTGTTCAGTTGTATTTTTTTAATAATAATTGTGCGTATATAAATGGTATAGGATATATTGTTTTTTAAATTTGTACATATATATAATTTATGTCCTTGCCCTTTAATGGTTTTATTGCAATAATAAATTTGTATATAGTTCGGTAATTTATTGACTGGGCCTGACACTATAGGGGACAAAGGCAGCCGCTGGGCTGCTGTATCCCTCCACAGCACACTGCCCTGCCAGTAATTCCCTCAGTTGTAGAGGGGAATACAAACCCGTGTAAACCTGGGTACACTTAGCTGAATATAATGCCAGCAGAAATGTTTCTTGGAAATTCAGGACTTGGACTATCGTGCTGGTCCCCCTTTGGGCAGGCTGGGCTGGACATTGCACAAGGGCCCAAGGGAGTGAGGAGCCCCACTGCCACGGCCGTTCACAGGGATGAGGATCCCACACACCCTATGATGGGGCTTCTGTGAGGTATGAACTGTTTTATACAGACTGTAATTCGGCTACATTAGAAAGAGCACACTTCCCCTTTTTGTGCAGCCCCTGCTCTGCTCTGTGTCACTGTGTCCCTGGCACAGTAATACATGGCCGTGTCTGCGGCTGTCAAGGAGCGCAACTGTAGGGAGAACTGGTTCTTGGAAGTGTCCCTGGAAATGGTGATGCGGCTCTGGAGGGATGGGCTGTAGCCTGTGCTGCCACTGTTGGTAATGTACCCCATCCACTCCAGCCCTTTCCCAGGAGGCTGCCGGATCCAGCTCCAATAGTAACCACTGGTGATGGAGTAACCTGTGACAGTGCAGGTGAGGGTGAGGGTCTCTGCAGGCTTCACCACCCCTGGGCCAGATTCAACCAGCTGCACAGCAGAGAGCACACCTAAAAGAAAAAAAAAGTAGGTAAAAAATAAGGTCCAAGGAGAAACCCCAGAGCCCTGGATTCCCCTGAACCTTCCTCATAACCTACATGGGGGAGTAGAGAGAAGGAACAGGAATAGGAATAAGGAGTTCATTGCTGCTGCCCTATAACAAGGGAGACTCAGCAGGCAACAAGGGGCTGGGTACAGACTGAGGCTCCTGGGTACAGGATCTCTATTTAACCAGTAGCCCTGGCCAGGGATTTGCATGCTGCTCCCAGGAGGGTATAAGCAGCCCCAGGCTGGGAGCGCTCAGCACAGGGCCCTGCTCTCTCTGCATGGGGCTCAGTCTCTGGCACAGGGGAGACACTGGGGTCAGCACCGCCAGAGGGGAAGGGCTAATAAACACTTGGCATTAAACTGGGCAAATGATGGAAATAGGGGCAAATGCAGCATACAAACTCTTCCTGTCCTCACGTTCACAATTGGTCCTTTGTGGTTCATCCTTTATGGCCATCTGTGCCAGTGGTGCTCAGCATTTTTGGCCTCTAGCCTGGATGGAAAGTGCAGTGGACCTGATTCTGTGTGCAGGGCAGGGGAAGTGGGCCCCATCCAGCTGCGTAGCACAGGGTAGTGAGCAACCTGGCTCCAGTTCTGCCAGGTAAGGGCAGGGGTCTTGGCCCAGCCCCAGCCCACACCTCCAAGGGGCTGGAGACTGCGGTGGCAGTGGGAGGCTATGGCAGCATGGTGGTGGCCTGGTGGCACACAGAGATCCCCCTCGCTGCCCTGCACTGTGCCACTGCCGCCGGCCGCACAGCTCCAAGCACGGCTCTGCAGTGGCAGCAGGAAGTTTTGGAGGCAGAGGTAATATTCCCCTCACGTGGCGATCTCAGAACCTCACCCCTGCTTTAGATGCGACATGCCTGTAGATATCAATATAACTATATATCGATATCTATATGTCTGGGCAGACATAGGAGGTGCCAGGGTCTGAGCACTCAGTACGTGGTGATGTCCCTTTGTGGTATCTGAGCACTTTGCTGTATCAACTCCAGATGCAGAGGAAACAGTCTCTGATGGGAGTGGGATGAGCTGTGATGTAGGAGCAGAGAGAAGGGATCAGAAGTAGCCACAGAGCTGGAGCAGTTTGGGTGAACAGAGGACCTGAGAGTGTCCCAAAACAACCCCGTGCACGGGGGATCAGGGGCCTTGTTCCCTGTGCAGCTCAGGGAGGGGGGAAGAGAGCCCAGGTGGGTGAGGCTGAGCCTGGGTCTCTCCTGTGGGTTGTCTCCATGGGATTTGGGGAGCAGCACAGCAATGGGGGTGTTTTTCCCGTGCCCGTGTGCTGCAGGGTTTGTGTCTCCTTGGAGTGCAGAGCCGGGAGCTCAGCAGTGCAGCGCTGCAGTGACTAGCGCTCTGCTCTGGGTGCTCAGGGGTCTCCACCCCTCATCCCTGCCTCGGGGAGTTCATGCTAGAGTGACTGTGCAGGCCTGGCTCTGTGCTGTGGCAGGGGCCAGCCATGGTCTGGGAAATGGCCCTTGTGGGGAAAAGGGCAGGTGGGGAGTTTAGGAGCCTGGCAATCAAACTGGGGCTGTATGGTGAGAGAGGGTCTGTGCCTGCCGGTGCACTGGCCTCTCCCTGTGGGGGTGCCCTGTTGTGGGGGCGTGTGCTGCCCCTGGTGGCTGAATCTCTCCATCTCAGGCTGAGCCTCTCCAGAGCTAGGCTAAGGGGCAGCAACGTCCATGGTACTGTCTCCCCCTGCGCCAGGGAGCCCTTGCCCCAGGTGGAGCAGGGAGCAGGCAGGTTGCAGGATACTGAGGGTCCATGAACTTCCCTGCACAGGCCCTGCTGAGCTGGGGGAAGCTCTCTTCCTTGGGGAGTGGGGTCTCCAGCTGTGGGGAGCTCAGCTGCAGGGGCTTGGCTGCTGTGACTGTCTCCAGAGTTGAGACAGGGCTCTGGAGAGACCAAGGGGACAAGTTCCACCATCCTATGGGTAAATCTGACTCATCCTTCCATGCTGTGGTGGGGACTAGCCAGGTCAGAGCATAGCATGCTGTAAGGGGTTAATGCGAGGCCTAACTGCAGTCAGCAGTTTATCAATCCCAGTTGCTCATGAAGGCTGGACCTGGGGATGTGGTATGGAAGGTGTTGGCTGCTTTGTGCAGGGTCTGGCCCTGAAGCTGAAAGAAGCTGTGGGAGGAGCATTGGGAGTGACATTTCCCTAGACACCCAGACAGCCCCAAGCCTGAGGCTTGGAGTTGGCTCTGCATGTCCCTCTGTCCCTGGGCATTTCTTCTCCTGGCTGGAGCTGGCAGCTTCCTTGGTGCGTGTGTATGGACTGGTGGAAGGGGCTGGGGCTGTCAGTGCCGTGCCCATGCAGTTTGTGTGCGGGGCTTGGGCGTGCACGAAATACATTTGCCCCACCAAATATGTAGGATACCTGCCAAAGACTTGGAAACTTCCAAAGGCCCAGGCAGGGCTGGTAGTAGGGTCACTTATGGTACTTGACTGACTCAGATTGGGAATTGATTTGGCTTGGAACAAATAAATTGTTTCAAGGCAGCATTTATCCTCCAGGCCTTGGCTTCCCACTTGGAGCGCAGAGGCAGGGCCTCAGGTGCCCTGGTGGGTTTTTGTATGAGTAGGGCCCTGGTTCTCATGGGGGACTTCAATCACCCTGACATTTGCTGGGAGGGTAATACAGCAGCATGAAGGCAATCCAGGAAGATTTTGGAGAGTATTGGGGATAACTTCCTGGTGCAAGTGCTGGAGCGGCCAGCTAGGAGCCGAGCTCTTCTTGACCTGCTGCTCACCATCAGGGAAGAATTGGTGGGGAATGTAATAAGGATAACAACCTGGGCAGCAGTGACCACAAGGTGATTTGAGTTCAGGATCCTGAGAATCCCAACGCACAAGCACAGATGTGCCCACAGGCATGTGCCCCTGCCCTTGGTCTTGGACTCATGTCCAATGTATTGGAGAAGCCTTGACAATCCTGGCTGTGGAGAAGAGGTAGGCGAGGCACTTAGCAGGCATTGGGCACATAGGTTCCCGGTTCTTGAGCTTGGAACCTGTCACTGGCCGAGGTGTGTACGTGTGGGCCGGGAGGTGTGTGTCTAAGAGTTATATGGATCCAGTGTCATACTGGGCCCCAGAGGTCTCTAACGATAGGTGTGCAAGGGAGGAGGGGAAATTGTTGGCAAAAAGCTGACGCAATCATCACAAGCATGCATCAGAAAGAGGGCTAAGGGAGCAGGGGCTGTTGCAGACGGCTTGGGCTGATGTGACCAAGTAAAGTAGGGAACGGCATTTCCATTTCCAAGCAGAACCTGTAAGGGGCTGGAGAGGAGACAGAGAGTGAATGCATGAAAGGCATGAGGGATGTGCGACATGTGAGGGACTGGAAAAAACATGCTATGGTCAAGGCGCCCAAGGGGGAGAAGGAGCTGCAGACTCACCCGTACAAACCCAGGCAGAGATGAGGCCTGTGGGATCTCCACTTCAATGCCTAAGAAGACCTGTGGATCCCCAAGGAGGGCTTTGTGAATCCCTGGCTGCAAGGGGACGCTCTGCCCCCAGGATTATGTAATACCTGGGCAAGGCCAAAAAACATGCTATGGTCAAGGCGCCCAAGGGGGAGAAGGAGCTGCAGACTCACCCGTACAAACCCAGGCAGAGATGAGGCCTGTGGGATCTCCACTTCAATGCCTAAGAAGACCTGTGGATCCCCAAGGAGGGCTTTGTGAATCCCTGGCTGCAAGGGGACGCTCTGCCCCCAGGATTATGTAATACCTGGGCAAGGCCTTCTGGTGTCCTTTCGGTTTACTATGTTACATTTTAAGTCAGGCTAATTGTGTGTGTTGTCACTGTGTCTTGCTGGGCTGTGTCTTAGTGTAGGCAAAGCTTTTTTGTTGTGCTTGAAATTGGTAATGGCTGTGCTCAATAAATGCTCTCTTCAGAGAACGGGCTATTCTTGTTCAAGCATTTCTGAGTTCAGTCCACTACCCAACGTGTAACATTAAATCTGGTAAGAGTGCAAGGTGCTCTTCTGTGGTTGTTTGGGTGTCAATGGCAATAATTATTTTCTGTGACGTGCATGTGAAAACAGACTATTTTCTGTGGGGCATCTGGTGACCTGGCTGAGGTGTGCGACACTTAAATCTGGTAAGAGTGCAAGGTGCTCTTCTGTGGTTGTTTGGGTGTCAATGGCAATAATTATTTTCTGTGACGTGCATGTGAAAACAGACTATTTTCTGTGGGGCATCTGGTGACCTGGCTGAGGTGTGCGACACTCTGGGACAGCCGTGCAGTTTTTGTGGGGAGCATGGTAAGCAGTACAGA
>NW_005843826.1:14273-19026 GCF_000455745.1 Alligator sinensis | reverse complement strand
GCGGAGGGCGGGGGCCGCGCTTGCCACGCTATGGCAGACAGGGTACCCGCAGGTGAGACCGGGTTCTTACTTACCGCAGCAGTCGCCCACAGCGCAGAGAGTCCGGGTATCGAAGCGAGACCGCCCTGGAAGAGATGAGAGAAGGTCAAAGGCAGGGTGAGTTAACTCCAAGCCACCTGTTAGACCCACAGGATTGTGTTACTTTGTGTTGAATTTGTATCCAGTATCTGGTGGGGAAGAGGAAATAAATGACACAGCTGATGGAGCTAAGCACTCTGTGGCCATCTGTTCTCTTCTTCCTTTGGGATTAATTTTGTTACTGTTCTCCAATCAAAGGTGTGCCAGGAGAGCACTCGAACACGGCAGGGAGTGACTCCAACCCCATAACATATATAGCAATAAATAAATATTTTTGCAAAAATAAATCTGTGGCTGAAGGCACAAGCCTGGACGTGACCCATGGCCAGAGGTTTCCTGTTTCAGGGTGGGCTGGTGTGGAGGATGCTGTTGCCCTGGGATACAATTTATGACAAGCCTGAGATGCGTCCTTGTCCTCCTGGACTGTATGACCTCTGCTGACCATCAGGCCAGGTGGCATGTGAAGGAGCTGCCTTGGAAGCAGAGGCTCAGGCCCCTAAATCTTGGTGGACTCCTGTGGCCCATGAGCTCCTGCAAACCTTGCTTCATGGGACGTGACCATGGGACTTGCTCCTTCCATCCTGCAGGAATTACTGCAAAGTGTGAGCTTGGCCTTGGCCTCCCAGTGTGACGGGCTGAGGAGCCCTCCCCTGCCTTGCTGCCTCATGAGCACCAATGTACAAATGAGCGGAGGTCCCAGGAACTGCAGGGTTGGAGCGGGGGAGCCTGATCCGGGGGTGATCTGGGCTGAGCTGTGGGTCCTTGCAAGGGGTGGGTTTTCCCCACTGCTGTTCCCAGGAAGGAGCATGCTGAGGAGGCCCCAAAATGCTCTTTGATGAAGCCTCCTTGGGACTTATACTGCTTGCTAACATCTCTCTGTCAAATGCCCAGCGAAGATCTCAGGACTGTGCTTTCTGGAAATGTATAGGTTCAAAGCTAAAAAAAACCTTAGATGGCCACAGCTGACCCTGTTGAAGTTTCCCTCCATGTGTGTGAGGATTTCAGGTGGAAATGTCCTTGTCTCAGCTTTTTTTAAATGCTACATTAAGAAGAACAGGCTTCTACAGGGTTGTAGAGAGTCAGCAGCAAGGCTGGTATTTAACAAGGGACCCCTGAGCAGGATTTGCATGGGGTGTCTCAGGGTGGGTAAAGAGGTGGGGGCTCTTGGAGTTGTCCTTGGACATGGTGATGCGGCTCTTGAGGGACGGGTTGTAGTATGTGCTACCACTGCTTGCAACTATGTTTCCCATCCATTCCAGCCCTTTCCCAGGAGGCTGCCAGATCCAGCTCCAAGCCCTGGGGTTGCACTGACCTGGCACAGCACAGATCTCAGATCCGGGGATGCTTCTGATTGGTGCAGACTGTCTTGGACTGACAGGACCTGCCCCAATCACCGCATGTGCTGAGCCCCTGCTGGGAGGTTTCTGGGCATCCAGCAACTGCGAAGGTCTAGTGCTGAGCTCTCCCTGGGGTTGCACTGACCTGGCACAGCACAGATCTCAGATCCGGGGATGCTTCTGATTGGTGCAGACTGTCTTGGACTGACAGGACCTGCCCCAATCACCGCATGTGCTGAGCCCCTGCTGGGAGGTTTCTGGGCATCCAGCAACTGCGAAGGTCTAGTGCTGAGCTCTCCTGGGTGGGTTTCCTCAAGCTCTGAGGTGAGATCTGCTCAGTTCTCATGAGTCAATGAAATCAGCAGTCCCAGCTCCTGGGAGGGCAGAAAGGCAAGAAGGGGCCGGGCATGGACTGAGGCTTCACGGCCCAGAAGCTGTATTTAAGCAGGAGCCCCTGGCCAGGGATTTGCATGCAGCTGCCAGGAGGGTGTGAGCAGCCCTGGGCTGGGAGTGCTCAGCACAGGGCCCTCCTCTCTCTGCACAGGGCTCTGAGTCTCTGCACATAAGAAGGGGGTGGGATGAGCACAGACAGAGGGGAAGGGCTGGTGCTTGGATCCATGGCTGAACCAGGCTGTGGGCAGGGACTCTGGCTTCAGTTCCCTGCTCTTCTCCACCCTCCTGATGACAGGACACGAGTATCTCAGGGGCCCTTGATCCTCAGCCGTGGTCCATTTGGGCCTTCTCTCCTAAGTTGGGATAAGACATCCCCATTTGCCCGGGGAACATGATACCTGAGAACTGATGTAGAAGTGCCACGTTCTCTGGGTGCCCTTTGGCCTTCACAGAGCTCCCCTTTTGGGGGGCAATCTGACTGCCTGCAATCACTTCTTAGTGTCCTTGCTTATTCGTTGCTCCTTCCATCGTTCAAAGTCCTTCCCTTCCTTGGTGTTGCAGTCAGGGACAGGGCCATTTGACTCTTCACTTGTATCATTATCATTATACCAGGTTGTATCGGTAATTCCTCTCTTCAAATGTCCTGTTATGACTTGACGTAGGTTATGTCACCCAGAAAAAAGAGCTCAGATTGAACCCAGTCCAGACGCTGTACTGGGGAATAAATGTCAACCTAGGGCTCATTTAGGAACGGGCAGAATTGGAGGAGTGCAAGTGTCTCAGTGCTCCCCAGCAGGAGAGCCAGCACCCAGAGCAGCCAGAGATCTCCTGATCCTAGAGAGCTCAGGCTGGGCAGGGTGAAGAGGGAGGGACTGGGCAATGGGGAGATGGTTTGAAATAGCTTCTTATAGAGAGAAACTTGCCGTTTAAAGTCCTGCCTGCTGTCGGGAAAGGGCAGACCAGGCAGCAGCATCCCAGAAAGATGTAACAAGGGCTCTAGTCACCTCCCCATCTGCACTCAGCCCCATCAGTCCCAGCTGCTTCAGCAGGCTGGAGGGAGGCTGTTGGACATCCCTGGCAGGCTCCTGCCCTGCAGCTGAGAGAAGGAGAGGGGAGAGGTGTATCCAAAACCTGCTCTGGGCTTCAGGTTGCCACCTCAGAGCTGAAGCCTTCCCTGGGGACTGGGGTTTCCTCTACATCAGTGCTTCTCAAACAATGTGATGTGGCGGACCGGTAATTTTTTTTCCCAGTGGGCCAGGGACCGAAGCCCCATTCAGCCGGTGGCAGCAATGCATGTAACAGCGCTACACAAATGCAGGACCAGCTGTTTCTTTCTATTTCCTCACCTCGCACGACGTGACGTCACCTGGAGTGTGGGAACGTATGCACTGTGGCGCTAGGACATACCAATGTTATGCTTCTGAAAATATATTTCTTTCTTTCCTGGCATATTGCTGTGGACCAGCAACCGGTGGCTCACGCACCGGCACTGGACCGCGGACCTCCACTTTGAGAAGCGCTGCTTTACATAGCTGTCCTTGATTCATGCATGGTTTGTCCTCTCTCTAGGGCAATGGGAGCTCCTTGGAGAGCTCCCTGGCTTCATCTCAAGGGAGACTTGTCTGCAGGCTCCTGGGTGCTGGCTCCAGGGGCTCTCCCTCCCACCAGGCCTGTCCCAGGATGGTTGGGGTGATGGGGCCTGAGCTTGGGATCTTCCCCTGGAGTTGGAGCTGTGCAGTGCTGGAGGGGCAGGCAGGCCTGTGTGGGTTGGGGCTTGGGCTGGCCTCAGCTTCTTCCCTTAGTTAATGCTGAGCAGGGACAAAGTGCAGGGCAGGAGCCTGAGTTGCTTGATGCATGTCCGTTCAGACTCTGCTTCCAGTTTTTCTGTAGCCCTTGCTCTGCCCTGTGTCTCCGTGGCCCCAGATATGGCATGTGCAGAGCAGAAGTGTATTTGTGTGTGTCACCTTGTCTACCCTACACTAGCAGCCCTCTGGGGTCTGTTCAGCACCCAAGACTGTGGCTTTAGCCCTTGGCTGGGGACAGGTTTGAAGAAGGCAGGGGTCGAGCTGTGCCTTATAGACTAAGTACTCACAGGTGCCAACATTTTGGTAGCTACAGGTGGCTTCATTGGATGCTGGTAGGGACTTCAGGGGAACCACAGCTGCAGGGCCCAGAGCCAGGGATTGCAGAGCATCTCTGGTGTCAGTCATCCTCCTTGAGGAGTGGAGCCCCAGATCCTCGCAGGCCCTGGCATCCCCAGGCTGGAGATCCCACCCTGTCTGTAGCCCCTGGGAGTGTTAAGGGTCCCATCTGGGATGGGACTGGGCTTTGTGTGTGCGCCCAGTAGCTGAAAAACCTCCTTTACAAATGGTCCCAGCCTCTTCCACTTGGAAGTGATTACAGTGTTTGCCCAAGTGGTTCTGATTCCTTCAGAAATCGTGGCCCAAAGCCTCTTCCAGGCCTCTGAATATCTCCAGAGTCTTTTATTTGTAGGAGAGCAGATGTGCTCCATCTCCTGGCCTGCTCCCCTTGGAGATGCTCCCTCGCTATGATAACCTGGGCAGGTCTTTGAGGGGATGTAATTTCAATGAACTCTCACAGCCCTTAACACTTTTTGAGCATTTTGACACATGCAAGTGCTACAGTGTTGGGTGCTTTGAAAAGCGCCTGGCACTGTGACGATTCCAGTTGTGTAAGCAGCAAAATGGGGAAGCAGGTGTGTGTGTTTTTGGTGGGCGGCCAGCAGTGAGGGTGAATGGTGGTGTGAAGCAGAGCCCCGCGCAGCAGCGGGTGATGGAGCCAAAGCTTGTTCAGCTCCAGCCTCTTCCTTCCCCCACGTCCTGAGCTGGGTACCCCCCACTCTGTCAGGGCTGCTGCTGGCAATG
>NW_005843826.1:8630-13865 GCF_000455745.1 Alligator sinensis | reverse complement strand
AGGCTGCGGTGCTCTGCCAGGGCTCGGGCTGTGGCATGGAGAGGAGGGGTGTGCAGCGGCAGGAATTACCTGGGTGGCTTGGAGCACCACCCAAGAGAGAGTGGGGCAGAAGATTGGGGAAGCAGGAAGGGGAGGAAGGAGTGGTCTCAGCTGCATCAGGAAGGGGTCCCTGTACTGGGCCTGGGTCCCCCTCCCCTCTCCCTGGTAGAAGGGCGTCCTCCAGGGAACTGGTATGGTCTGATGCACAGATCCTGGCAATTGGCTTCACACTATAGATAAGGGCTGAGGTGGGTTTGCTGTGGGGAGCAGGGGAGTAGGCTGGGCCTTGGGAGACCCTCTTGGCAAAGAGGTGCGTGTGCCTTGGGGGGTGGAGGGAGATGGAGGAAAAAAGTTGTGGAAGCCATTGTGTCTCTCCGCTCAGTTGTAAAAATGGGTTTCCGTGGCCAGCAGTGAGGGTGAATGGTGGTGTGAAGCAGAGCCCCGCGCAGCAGCGGGTGATGGAGCCAAAGCTTGTTCAGCTCAAACCTCTTCCTCACCCCACATCCTGAGCTGGGTACCCCCCACTCTGCCCAGGCAGCTGCTGCCACCGGACCTGCTGTCCTCCTGGGACATGCACTGAGAAGGACCTGCCTGGGATTTCCTGTGGCCTGGAGCCATGTCTGCAGAGTTGGGCCTGGGGGTGGCTTTTGTCAGGGCTCCTGGAGTGAAAAGGAGTCTAGCGGCTGGGGGCTGGTCTCCCCCGTCCCCCTGCCCCCGGTGTCCCCGCCTGCCTCTGTGCAGGGCTGTGCTGTGCAGGGTGGCTGCCCCCTCCTGGCATCTGAGAAGGGAGGATCTGAGCTGGGATTTTGTATTGCCATGAATAGGGTTTGAGTCACTGTGTCTTTGGCACAGTAATACAGGGCTGTGTCCTCGGGTTTGAGGCTGCTCATCTGCAGGTACAGCATGTTCTGGGAGTTGTCTCTGGAGATGGTGAATCGCCCCTTAACAGCCGGGGAGTACCACTGGCTGGATCCATCACTCTTAATTCCACCCACCCAGTCCAGTCCCTTCCCAGGAGCCTGGCGGACCCATGCCATGTAGTAGCTATTGAAGGTGAACCCAGAGGCTTTGCAGGAGAGGCGCAGAGAGTCTCCAGGTTTCCTCACATCTCCTCCAGACTCTACCAGCTGCCCCTGGGACCAGGCACCTGAAAAGCAAGGTAGGATCCAAGAGTAACTAGTATCAGGGCAGCATCAGTGCAACGCTCCCCTCCCCTACCTGTGGGAAGATGAAATACCTTGCAGAGCTGCAGCCAGGACAAGCAGGTGGAGCCCAAGTCCCATCTTCCCTGGTGCTGGGGGAAGCTCTTGTGTGTTGGTGGTCACTGCCTGGACCTGAGGGCTATGGGTTGTGTGTGCAGGTGCTGCCTGGGCAGCAGGACAGAGTGATTTATACAGGGCAGCCTGTCTGTGATTTGCATGTCCCCTGCCTTATACCACCCTGCTGCTTTCCCCAGGGAGGGGGATCAGTTGTGCTGGGCACAGACAGTGGCTGGACCCTCCCATCCCTTGTGTCTGGGAACCTCCCTCAGCAGGCTCTGGGGCCTTATTCCCTTGCCCTTTTCTGATGGGACCTGTTACTCTAAGCCACACCATTGTGAAGCCCCTGGGCAGGGATTTGTATGCGGTTTCCCTTTTTGGGATAAGAACTGAGAGCATTTGAGTCCTGCCAGCACTGGTCAGAGTCTGTGTGAAGCAGGGCAGGGCGCTCAGCAGGAGATGGGGATTGCTCAAGCTGAGGAAGGGTTTCAGGCACCCACAATCCATCAGGTGCTGGGGATCCTTCCTGTGTGTGAACCTGTGTGCTGACCTGCGTCCCTGCATGTGGATGGTAACTTATCTGCTGTCTGGGATAGAAAGAGGCCTGGAGCAAACCTTTCCAGGCTGGTGGGGAACCAGACCCACTATAAAGCAGGCTGCAGGGGCTGAAACACACAGGTCTGTTGCTTTCATCCTCTCCTTTCTCCCCTCCTCTCCCATGCCTGTTGGGGCTGAGTGGGGCCTGTTTCCCAGGGGGGTGCAGGGAGCATGTTCATGCCCAGAGCTGGTCTCTCCTGCTGCACTGGAGAAACCCAGCAAACTCCTGCTGGGCACCACTGTGGGGTGGCATGGCCCTGCCCAGCTCAGAGGCATGAACCCACATTGTTCCTCTGCCCCATGTGCTCAATGCTAGCAGTGACTACTGCTTTAAGCTGGCTTGCTGTCGTCTGGGGTTATCTTGTCATTGTTGCTGTTGTCTTTGTTGAGTGTTGTCAGTGTTGAAGTCTCAGGAACAGCAGTGTGACAAGCCACAGCCGAGAGATATCAACACCAATCTTGTCTTAAAGAAGGACCAGAGGCTCATGTTGGTGGCAAATACCTGGCCAGGTTTATTGTCTGCAACCACAGTCCTAACTCATTTTGGCCTAACAAGTACATCAGACCAGAAGCTAAAGCATTTGTACTTGTGACAATGTAGTCAACTCAACACCATGCAGGCTCCTCCAGGTTACTGCAAAGTTTCCCTGATTTCCAATTCTCCTTTTATACCAGGATTGAAACAAATCATGTGTTCCACTCCATCTGTATCTTGAACGTCTCAAACAGAGCTGTACCAGTCTTCTTCCATATTCTGACCTACAAGTTCCTGTTCCAACTTTCGCCTGGTTCTGGACTACCCTGCCTTGTACCATCATTTCTGCCTCCCGTCTCTTGGCAGGAGTGCCCATGTGGCCCACGTGCCAAGTTTTGGTTATGTGAGGAGTTCATGCATCGGTCAGGTTTGCTATTGAGACATACTCTTGCCAATGCTTTAACAAAGCCTTTGTGTGAACAGCATACGTCAATAAGTGCTCCAGCGAGGCGACACCTGACTGGGTCCAGTGATCTAATAGCCCTGATGTGTCTGACCCAGCAGGCTGAGCAGGGCATTGGCAGCTGCTGCCTCTCACTCTCACACAGGCAGGTGGGTCCTGCAGAGCTGGTTTCTGTGCAGGCTCCCTTGGGTTTTCATTCACTGTGTGCATTTCTGGCACAGTAATATTGGGCTGTCTCTCCAGGCTGGACCCTGGGCAGGTGCAGATGCACTTGACTGCTGGACGTGTCTCTGCTGATATTGAGGTGGCTTTGGAGACCACTGTTAGAGACGGTGCCTCCACCAGCCCAGAGAACTTAGTCCCACCACAGCACTTCCCCTGATGCCTGGTGATCCCAGAGCACATCCCAGCTGGGGAGAGAGAATCCAGACACGGTGCAGGTCAGGCTGAGGGTCTGTCCAGGCTTCACCCCACCAGGGCCAGACTCTTTCAGCATTGTATCATAGAACGTTTGGGTTGGAAAGGACCACTGGAGGTCATCTAGTCCAGTCCCTGGCTCAAAGCAGGACAATCCCCAACTAAATCGTCCCAGCCAAAGCTCTGTCTAGCCGCGTCTTGAGAACCTCCAAAGATGGAGAGTCCACATCCTCTCTGGGTAACCTAGTCCCGTGTTTTACTACCCTCCTCTTGAGAAAATGCTTCCTAATAGCTAACCTAAAATTCCTTTGCTGCTATTTGAGACCATTGCTCTTTATACTACATTGCTTTCCTTAATGTCATTTTGTTAGCCCCAGGATCAGTGCTGGATGAGCACTCGGTGATGATCAGCCGACCCTTCTGCCTTCTGGTCAGGATGACCCATGAAGGTGTCTGTGCCCACATGTACCGAACAGCCGTGTCCTGAGCAGAGCCCTCATGCTCTCTGAGCCCCAGGACCCTGTGCACAGGCAGCGGGGCCCACATGTGTGTCAGCCTTGCCTACAGATTATGTTGAGCACCAGGAGGCTGTTGGAGGGGTCGGGGGGGCCCTGATCCCAGCAGGGCAGGGTGTTCTGGGTCCTTCTCTCTCCCTGTGTCTGGGGCTGAGGAGCAGACCACTCAGATCCGCAAGGGAAGGGGCTGATTTCTGAGACAGCTCCAGCTCTCGCTGAGCTGTGAAATGATTTCAACTCCGCAGTGCCCAGCAGAGGCAGGAGAAGTTGTTGGTGAGTGTGTGTGGGGCAGGGGCCGCAGGGCTCTGGGGCCCTCGGGGAGGAGACAGGGGTGGGGAAGTCGGGCAGGAAGGAGCAATTCCAGAGGGGAACCCAGCAGTGTCCTGACACACTCGGTGCAGGCCTGCGCAGGCAGTGACAGGCTGTGCACACTCACATGTGGACCATCTCGGAAGGGCTGTTTGGGGGAAGTTGAGGATGAGCAGGATGAGGAGGGGGAGCTATTGATCTTACGACCCCTGCTAGGGAGAATGGCAATGCAGAAATGAGGCCCTCTATGCTCCTGTACCCTCATGGGGGGTGGTGGGTGGGTGGGTGGGTGTGGGTGTGTGTGTGTGCGTGTGTAAAGGACAAGGCTGAGCCCTGACTCTGGAAGGCTCCTGAAGAGGACGAGGGGAAGAGGTTGCCTTCCTGGTGCTTTGTGGGAGGATGTGAGCGCACTGCTGTGTTGTGATGTTGGGGTGTCCCTCTCTGTTACCCGGGGCATGTTTTGTTTGGTGCTTGACTTGGGGGTTGGTGCCACACTGACCTAACCTCGTTCCTGGGTTGGCGTTCCCCTCGGCCTACCACTTCACTTTCTCTTTTTTTCAAGTGCACCCCATGCATCAGGAGGGGATGGCCCTGCAGGGGTAAGTGCGGGGGCAGGGAGGGGACAAGAGTCAGGTCCCCCAGGGACACGTGGGGAACCGAACAGGTCTTGTGTTGGGAACCGGGGTTGTGGTGTGTAGTGTTCTAGGTCCAGGGCAGGATGGAGGTGCTGGGAGCAGTGGTGGGTACAGGTAGGGGAGTTCTTCCTTCAAAGGAGCTGTTGGGGTTGAATTCAGTGCATGATCCACCTCTGACCAGTTACTTCTTGTACAATCAGCACCAGATTCCCCTCCCAGTGGATGGAGGCAGGGACCCAGGCCAGCCTGCCCCTCACCATCGAGGCCAGCACTTGGGCACAGGGACCACAGCATGAAGAGGAGTCGCAAACGGTAACCTTGTGGCTATGCCAGACATGAAAGCTGATATTTTAAACAGTTTCTTTGCCGCTGTTTTCTTGAACAAGGACCGGGGTAGCCCATCTACCAGAGATAGGGACAATCTTGGGGATAGCTCTGTCAGGCCTCCAGTCAGCACAGATGTAGTTAGGGATCTTCTGGAAGGGCTGGACATATTTAAATCTGCAGGTCCAGATGCCCTTCACTC
>NW_005843826.1:7736-8059 GCF_000455745.1 Alligator sinensis | reverse complement strand
ATGTGGGGTGAGGTGGACACACTTGAAGGGAGAGAGAGGCTGCAAATAGATTTAGACAGACTCCAAAAGTGGACAGATGAGAAGAGGATGGGGTTCAGCGTAAACAAATGCAGGGTGCTGCACCCTGGGAGAAGGAATCCACAGCATACATACAGGCTGGGGAGCTCCCTTCTTGAAAGCAAAGAGGCGGAAAGGGATCTTGGAGTCATTATCGAGCAGTCTTCCCCTGCTGTTTTCCCCAAAACTTAAACATCTGGACCCCTGCCCGCCCCTTCCGCTCCTCTTGCCCCCTCCCTCAATCCTCCCCTGCCTGATCCTGGATC
>NW_005843826.1:6095-7696 GCF_000455745.1 Alligator sinensis | reverse complement strand
ATGTAAGTGGATTCTCCTGACTTTTAGGTTTCTTTAGCTGCTTCTTATGTCCCCATGTCTTGGCCCTGCACACTCCAACTCAGGGGCCATCATGGCCTTCCGGTTCCTTAGGGCTACAAGGAGCCCTGTCCTATGAACATGCCCATAAGCTAGGCAGGCTGTGAACACACATGTGCTATAAGGCAAGGCAGGATGCACAGGTGAACAGTAAAGCAAAGGTCATGGCAAGAGCCACGGCTGCATTGCTCTAGTTTTACACCTGTTCACCCTTCGGCTTCTAATGGAGTTCCCTTGGTCTAGATCTGGACACTCAGATCTGCACCGGATAGTCCAGCCCACTCCCATCAGTCTGATGGCAAGATTTTCAAAAGGGCTCAAGTGGTTAACACTTAAGTGCTAAACAGCTGTGGACAGGAAAATGAGGCAAGGAAACTGTTATCCACTGAGCCAATCCCGAGTTCTCCCCTCATTCCCTCCCTTTTCCCTGGGCATGCACAGGTGGGGGCAGAAACCAGGAGCAGGAGAAGTCCAAGCGTTTGCACCCCTATTGCCATGGGACGGGGGAGCAGAAGGGGCAGGGCTGAGGCAGGGCAGGCACTGAGGTTGTGGAGACCAGGGGTTGTATTTAGGTAGGAGCCCCCAGCCAGGGATTTGCATGTGGGCTTCCCTGGGGAGGTAAGAGTGGAGAGCATTTCATTCCTGCCTGGGTTCCTCATGTGTGTTGTCTCTGCGGAGTTTAGTGTCCAGCAGGGGTGTTTGGGGTGCTTTTCCTGCACCAATCTGCTGCCCTGGGAGTGCAGTTACTGTGTCCCCTGGATGTGTGGAGCTGGTACTGAAGGTGAACCCAGAGGCTTTGCAGGAGAGGCGCAGAGAGTCTCCAGGTTTTCTCACATCTCCTCCCGACTCTACCAGCTGCACCTGGGACCAGGCACCTGAAAACCAAGTTATGAAGCAAGAGTAACTAGTATCAGGATGGGATCAATGCAGTTGTCCCCTCCATCTCCTGGCCTCCAAGTGTGCCAAATACCTTCCAGCACTGCTGCCAGGACAAGGAGGTGGAGCCCAGGTCCCATCTTTGTTGGTTGTGGAGGTGAAGCTCTGGAGGTGATGGCCAGTCACTGCACAGACCCCACAGGCTTCAGGCTGCCTCTGTGGGTACATCCCGGTAAGCCAGACACACAGCTTTATATGGGACGGCCTGCCCCTGATTTGCATCTCGCTCACCCTATAAGCAGCACAGCTGCTTTCTGCTCATGGTGGGAAGAGATTGTGCTGGGGTGTGAACAGGGGTGTCAGGCCCTGCTACCTGGTGCCTTGCAGCCACTCCCAGACAAGGCTTCATGGCCCTGATTGTGCACAGCCTGCTCTTCACCCCTGTGGGCAGTTGGTGGGTGCTGGTGTCCTCGGATGAGATGGAAGAGAGAGGAAACTTGGGGATGGGAGTGATTCAGGGGAAGTGGTAGCAGGTGGTTCTTGTGTAGCATCTAGTAGGGAGATGAGGCACAGCAGAGGGTGAGGTTTTCCAAGGCGATGGGGGTGGGGGGGCAGTGACAAGCTGGTGCCCTGCCCCTGCCCATTCTGCTCACTGACAAGCAACCGCC
>NW_005843826.1:3476-3972 GCF_000455745.1 Alligator sinensis | reverse complement strand
GGGGCTGATTAGTTTGTGAGAGGGGCTGGGGAGAGGGAATAGGACCGTCCCTCCTGCTGCATCCAGTCCTTGCCTGGCACTGTGCTGGGCCTGTTTAGTTTCCTGAGTGAGGGACATGTCACCACTGCCTGGAAAGATCAACCCCCTCTGACCCCTGCCCCACTCCCTCCCTCCCTCCACTGACTCTCCCAAAGCGAAGGGGGCTTGCAGTGAGGCAGAGGCAGGGCCGGCCCATGGGGAGCAGGTGCTGGGGGAGAGTGTGGGAGTTATCTCAGTCAGACAGGTCTTGGCCAAGGGTCCCAGATGCCCTCCTTGGAGCTCCCGGGAGCTGAATGGCCCTGGTGCTCTCAGCTCTAGTCTGTCATTTTGGAAACACTTTCATTTCTTGGTAAAGCCCCAATGAAAGAGAACATCCCTGGGGTCGACCCCCTGCTACTCCCCTGGCTCATGGAGTTAGGTGGGCCATGGTTGTTGTGTGACTGATTGTGTGTGTCCC
>NW_005843826.1:1025-2396 GCF_000455745.1 Alligator sinensis | reverse complement strand
CTCTTGTTCCACCTCAGAGGCACCGAGTCAAGGGGCGCAGCCCAGAGCTCTGTGTGCAGAGGTGCTTGCTAGCCTGGAGGGCAGAGCCCTGGCCTACAGTCTCAGTGTCCTGGGTTTGAATCCTAGCCTTGCCCAGTAAGGTGGTTTCCTGGCTGACTTGTTTGCTCTTCTGGCGCCCTCCCTCTTTCTTTGCTGTGGCTGGAGGCACCGGGTCAAGAGGCGCACCCGACAACCTCCTCTTCAGCAGAGCTTGCTGTCCTTGTGGGGTGAGTGTTTTTTTTAAAGACTTGGTGTCAGGGGTTCAAATCCCATCTTGGCACTGTGAGCAAGTATCCTTAATAAACTGGTCTCTGGGAGAAGTTCTTTACTCCTGGGGCCCCAACTCTTTCATTGCTGTGCCCAGAGGCACCGAAATAAGAGGCGCACCTGAGAGGTCCCTAAAAAGAAAAGCTAGCTGCCCTTGTAGATGAGGTGCTGCTTTGAGACTGAGAATCATGGGTTCAACTCCCATCCTGGCACTGTGAGTAAGTACCAATAATAAGCTGGTCTCTGGGAGAAGTTCTTTACTTGGGGTGCCGTGACTCATTCATTGCTGGGCCCAGAGGCACCGAGATAAGAGGCGCACCCGACAAATCTCTGAGAAAGAAAGCTTGTTGGCCTTGTGGGGAGAGTGCTTGTCTAGAGACTGGTATTCATGGGTTCAAATCCCACCCTGGCACCCTGAATGAGTCCCATTAGTAAGCTGGTCTCTGGGAGAAGTTCTTTACTCCTGGGGCTGCTGACCCTTTCACTGCTGTGCCCAGAGGCATTGAGATAAGAGGCACACCTGACAGGTCCCTCAGAAGGAAAGCTTATTATCCTTGTAGGGAGAGTGCTTGTCAGCAGCCTGGGAATCATGGGTTCAAATCCCATCTTTGTACTGTGAATAAGCTGGTTCCTGGGAGAACTCCTTTACTCCTGGGGCCCTGACTCTTTCATTGCTGTGGCCAGAGGCGTTGAGATAAGAGGCACACCCGACAGGTACCTGAAAACAGTCCCTCAGAAGGAAAGCTTATTATCCTTGTAGGGAGAGTGCTTGTCAGCAGCCTGGGAATCATGGGTTCAAATCCCATCTTTGTACTGTGAATAAGCTGGTTCCTGGGAGAACTCCTTTACTCCTGGGGCCCTGACTCTTTCATTGCTGTGGCCAGAGGCGTTGAGATAAGAGGCACACCCGACAGGTACCTGAAAACAAGAGCTTGCTGGCCTTGTGGGGAGAGTGCTTGTTTGCAGAGTGGGAATCATGGGTTCAAATCCTGCCCTAGCATTGTGAGTAAGCTGGTTTCTGGGGGAAGTTATTTACTCCCGGGGCCCCTGACTCTTTCATTGCTG
>NW_005843826.1:0-419 GCF_000455745.1 Alligator sinensis | reverse complement strand
TGGCACTGTGAGTAAGCTGGTCTCTGGGAGAAGTTCTTTACTCCTGGGGCCCCTGACTCTTTCATTGCTGTGCCCAGGGGCGTTGAGATAAGAGGCGCACCTGACAGGATCCTGAAAAGGAAAGCTTGCTGGCCTTGTGCGGAGAGTGCTTGTCTGCAGAGTGGGAATCATGGGTTCAAATCCCATCTTTGCGCTGTGAATAAGCTGGTTTCTGGGAGAACTTATTTACTCTTGAGGCCCTGACTCTTTCATTGCTGTGGCCAGAGGCGTTGAGATAAGAGGCGCACCTGACAGGTCCCTGAGAAAGAGAGCTTGCTGGCCTTGTGGGGAGAGTGCTTGTTTGCAGAGTGGGAATCATGGGTTCAAATCCTGCCCTAGCATTGTGAGTAAGCTGGTTTCTGGGGGAAGTTATTTACTCC
>NW_005843825.1:40714-40973 GCF_000455745.1 Alligator sinensis | reverse complement strand
GCCCCTCCCGATCATCGACCAACCCTTCCATCGGGTGGCCATGGACATTGTGGAACTGCTGAAGCATAGGACTCGTAGAGGAAAGAAATACATACTAACTCTAGTGGATTACGCAACGCGGTCCCCGGAGGCAGTTGCCTTAACCTCCATCGAGGCACCCGTGGTTGCTGACGCCCTCATCAAGGTCTTCTGTCAGCTGGGTTTTCCCTCCGAGATCCTGACGGACCGGGGTGGGAACTTCATGGCGGAGATAATGGAG
>NW_005843825.1:24286-37836 GCF_000455745.1 Alligator sinensis | reverse complement strand
ACCCATTGGACGATCAGGCCTGTGTTTTCCAAGGTGCGCAGAGCCGGAAGTGAGTCCAGAGCCTTGGATGGTGGCAGCGGGAACCCCAGGCTAGCGGGTGTGCTCCAGGGAAGGGGTCGGCCGGACGGGAGGCACCCCAAGGGAGGCACTCGGAGCCTGAAAGGTGGTCGGGCGCAGGGAGGTGGGCAGCTCAACGCAGGAGCGCCCCCTACTGGCCCACCACACACTACACATTCAGCTTTGATCCTTTTGCCCAGCTTCTACAGCCTCTCAGCCCCAGGTCCGGGGGCACTTGCCATGCAAGGACACTGCCTACACCATGTTGGTCCCTATAGCTGTGACCTGCCCTCGCTTGTGAACACTCACTCCTACACAGAGGATAGAGGCACCCATGCATGCATGCACACGTGTGCTCCCAACCCTGTTTCATGTTCAAACTTCCTGCCTTGTCTTCTATAGTCCCTCCACTGCCCAGCCCTTATCTTGAGTGCCAGCCAGGCCTGACCTCATGCCGGCTCCTGCCCTGCACTGCAACAGGGACACCAACCGACCCCATCTCAGTGCCCTTTCTAACACACAGCCTTGCCTCTTATCCAGCATTGCCAGCCTCACTGTGTCAAAAATCATGAGACAAACTCTTAAAAATCAAGAGATTTGGAATGTAAATCATGAGATGCTATTTTTGAAGTGTGTGTGTGTGTGTACGTGAATGTGCGTGCACATGTGTGTGTGTGCAAGTGTGTGTGCATGCATGGGGACTTATTCGTGAAGGCGTGGGGGGCTGTAGGTGTGTGTGGGGGTGAGGCTGGAACCTGGGGGAGAGTTCCCCATATACCCTGGCAGGATGCAGGGCACTGTGGTTCAGGAGTGAGGGGCAGACACACACACAGACCATCTGGGTAGGTCACAAGACAGAACAGGCGGCTCATCCAGTAGTGTGGCAGGGTGGGCAGGGCTCCCTGCCACCATGTGCACCCCCAAGGGAGGCATGGGGGGCGTGTTTCCACCAGATTTGTGCACAGGGCAGGGGTGGGCTAGGGCTCTGTGCCCCAGGAGCTGTGCGACACTGCTAGGCAGGCAAGGGACACACAGCGTAACCAGCACATGGCTCCTGGGGCAAAAGTGGAAAAAAAAATACCCCAGCCTGCATCCCACCTTTGCCTTGTGCACAAATCCAGACCACGTGCCCCCCATGCCTCCCCCAGGGATGTGCTCAGTGGAAGGGAGCCGCATGTCCCCCACCCCGTGCACCTGGATGAGCCACCCAGGGCGGTCACACAACCTGTCCCAGCCCTGGGGCCCCATTCGCCCCAGCCCCTGTCCCACTCTGTCCATCACCATGGAGGCCTTGATCTACACCCCCCTGCCCCCTCCCCTCCACAGACTTACTGGCACAGCATTGGTCTACAGGTGTCAGAAGAACAAAATCCCAAGATTTGATGTCTCTAACTCTGATTCATGATCTCTGGATAGCTTGACCTGGAAATTGGGAGTCTCACACATTTTTTCTCAGGCCAAAACAGGGGCCTCTAGCTGCAATCAAAGCCCCATTGTCCTGGGTGCTGCAGACACAGGGAATGCCTCAGCTGAGATGAGGGCCTTGCTGTGCCAAGCCCTGAACAGACATGCAGGTTTCAACTAGATGGTTAAACCAATGACAGGTACCCAGATTTTTGGGGTGTTTAGTTAACGCACCCCCAACACCATTTTGAAGCATGGGGATACTGATACATGAGATGTAGAGGGTTGCTGGAATTCACTAAATAGCTTGCATAATTAGCATAATTTGGTACTGGCCAAAGGGGATGACCTAGTCAGTGACTTGAGGATCAAAGGGAAGCTTGGTGACAGCGATCATGAGTTGAGCAGTTTCTCTAGCCATCAC
This sequence comes from Alligator sinensis, assembly GCF_000455745.1. Classification (NCBI taxonomy): domain Eukaryota; kingdom Metazoa; phylum Chordata; order Crocodylia; family Alligatoridae; genus Alligator; species Alligator sinensis. Next base: position 35,951 of record NW_005843825.1, on the reverse strand, counting down.
AAAACTGGCAAATCAGTCAGCAATGCAGAAATCCTCGACTTCAGGAAAGAGGACTTTCACAAGCTCGGGAGGTTGATTGTTGAAGCCCTGAGAGACTATAATCTGACAGCGAGGGGAGTCCACGATGATCCTAAAAGCACAAGGGAAGTCCATTCTGGCCCGATGAAAAGGTAGCAAAAGGACTGGGAGACCCCCTAGGTGTAGTAGGGAACTCATGGACATCCTGAATCTGAAAAGAGAAGCTTATAAGGGATGGAAGTCAGGAACCACCACTAAGGAGGATTATGCAGCACTGGCCTGCACCTGTAGGGAGCGGACCAGAAAAGCCAGCGCTGAAACAGAACTCAAACTGGCTACTGGAAATCAAGAACAATATAAAGTCCTTCTTCAAATATGTGGGAAGTCGGAAAAAAAACAAGGGCGACATCGGACCCTGGCTGAACCAAATGGGGCAACTGACAACTGACACCCAGGAAAAAGCTAATTACTTTGCATCAGTTTTCCACCAGCCCCAGGGGATCACCCTGCCTGACAGGGTGCAGGACTGCCAGGGTAAGGGCAATCATATGCCTTTAATTGGCAAAGAGCTTGTGATGGAACACCTTGAGAGGTTTTATATCCACAAGTCAGCTGGCCAAGATGGACTGTACCCAAGAGTACTAAAAGAGTTGGCTGACATTATAGCATGGCCAATGGCGAGGACATTTGAGAACTCGTGGTGCCCGGGAGAGATTTCTGAAGATTGCAAGAGGGCCAATGTGGTATCTACCTTCAAGAAAGGAAGGAAGGATGATTCAGGGAACTACAGGCCAATCAGTTTTACCTCAACCCCTAGAAAGATCTTGGAAAATATCAAAGAAACAGTCAACAACAGACTAATGGAAGGCAACATCCTGAGGCATAGCCAACATGGCTTTACTGCAGGTAGGTCTTGCCCGACCAGCTTCATTTCCTTCTATGACCACATGACACATCACCTGGATGAAGGAGAAGAGGTTGATGTCATATATTTAGATTTCAAAAAATCCTTTGATTTGGTCTCCCATGATGTCCTCATGCTAAAATTGGGGAACTGCAGCCTTTACAACCTTACAGTCTGATGGCTGGGGAACTGGCTCTGTGGTCGGACCCAGAGAGTGATAATCAATGGAACCGAGTCGGCATGGCACATGGTGAACAGTGGCATCCCACAGGACTCAGGACTCGGACCAATACTCTTTAATATATTCATAAATGATCTGGATTCGGGTGTCAGAAGTGGACTGGGTAAGTTAGTAGACAACACTAAATTATGTGGAAGTGGGGTCACACTAGAGGAGTGGCTGGCAATTCAGGCCAACTTGGACAGGTTTGCAAGGTGGGTGGATCAAAACCTGATGACATTCAACATGGAGAAATGCAAGCTGCTCCACGTTGGGAGAAAAACCCCAAATCATACTTATAGGCTGGGCAGTGCTACACTCACTAGCACCCCCACTGAAAGAGACTTGGGGGCATGATTGACCATAAGATGAACATGAGCCACCAATGTGATGCTGCAGCCGGCAAAGTCTAGCTTGCATCTACCAATGCATCTCAAGTAAGACGCAAGACGTCATCCTCCTGCTTTACTCGGCCTTGGTGAGGCCACAGCTCCAGTACTGCATCCAATTCTGGGCTCCACACTTTTGAATGGATGTGGAGAAGCTTGAGAGAGTCCAGAGGAGAGCCACGTGCATGGTTAGAGGTCAAGAGAACAGGCCTTGGGAGGAGAGCCTGAGAGGCTGGGTCTCTTCAGTCTGGAGAAGCAAAGGCTCAGGGTGACTTGGTGGCAGCCTATAAGTACATCAGGGATGTGCATCAGGATCTGGGGGAATGCCTATTCACCACAGCACCCCATGGGAAGACAAGGTCTAATGGTCACAAACTGCTGGAAGACCATTTGAGGTTGGACATAAGGAAAAACGTCTTTACCGTCTGAGTCTCCAGAGTCTGGAATAGACTCCTCCCAGAAGTGGTGCAAGCACCTACTCTGGATACCTTTAAGAAACACCTGGATGCTTACCTTGCTGGGGTGATCTGACCCCAGCCGACGTCCTGCCCCTCGGGCAGGGGGCTGGATCCGATAATCCCATGAGGTCCCTTCCAGCCCCAATGTCTATGACATCTATGAAACTCAGAATAGCGAATAGTACCAATTTCCCTTCCCTTCCTTTATCGTAATCACCGTGAAGGCGTAAATCGCTGTTTCTTTCTGGGTGTCACAGTCTTTATGGCCAGAACAACATGTCTGATAAATCAGGCCCTGTTTCCCCTGAGCTCACACATTTTCCCATCTCTAAGGAATCTGATCAGCACAGGCATTTTTAATTTTACATTTAAAGTACACCATGATATTAGTGTTGCTCTGCAACACGGAGCAGCAGAGATATTTTGGGTTTCTGCCTCTGACTCTGATCCTACTACACAGCCTGCTTAGACTTGTGCCCTGGTGTGGGGAAGAAACCATGCACAGGGCTAATTAGGAGGGTCAAGTCTTTGCAGGGCAAGGGCCTCAGGTTCAAGCAGGCTGCAGATCCAAGTGAGGTAGGGACCCCAGGAGCCCTAGCTCCTTCACTGTGCACCAACCAGCCCCAACACAATGCTGGCACGTGGTGCCCAGCTTCAGCTTGGAGCAAGCAGTAGCCCACAGCTCTGCTTCTTGGAAGACCAGCAAGATGTGCAGAGCCTCAGAAATCCCTCCCAGCGCCCCATTTTCCACCAAGGCATGAGGGGCCGCATCCCCACCTTGTACCTGTACAAGGCCCCTCCATGCACTGGCAAGACCTGTTGTTGTGCACGCTGCGGGGGCTGATCCACTGGAGTCAGTGACCAAGGCTCAGGATCAGGCCCTGGAGGAGGCACATAGGAGTCCATAGCTCCCCACTTCCTTCCCTGCCCCTCCCCCAGTTGGGGATTAGGAAGCAGTCTGAAACCTGAATCATCAGCCTGGGGCCAGCATCTGGGGCCTTGTCCACAGCTTCCTCATCCAGCACACGCCCCTTGTGTACTGACTCGACAGATACACAATTGGCCTCGCTGCATACCACAGCACCACTCAGCTCTCCACTACTTGCTCATGCTGCAGCAAACATGGGTTATCTGCACATTGGCTCAGTGCGGAAATGCTCAGACACCTAGAGACTTCTGACTCACTCTGCAGCGTGACCGCTCCCCATCTAACTGCATAACTGGGACTGATCAGAGCCCTCAGCTCCAAGAGCAGCCTTGAATCCTAGGTCCTGTCAATGCCATGGCTCCCAGTGCAGGCAGAAGGCAGGGCCAGAGCTGCCAGGAGGGGTGAAATCTCCTTTCAGGATGCTCCTGCATTGCTTGCTCTGAGCTTGAGTGAGGGCACTGCCTGTTTCCAGTGCCAAGGCTGTGTCCTTAACCAGAGTCCACAGTACACTCATATGACGGGCAGCAACCCCCCGGCCCTTTGTGAGGCCAGCAGGAAGCTGGGCATGTGCTCAGGGAGCTGCAGACACCACTGGGACACAGGTACGTTAGGGGCAGGGCTTGGGTGTCCCAGGTACCCTCCACATCAGCATCCCCAGCTTCCTGCTGCGTCACTGTGCAGCCACTATGCAGATGCTCTCTACCTACTAGTTTGGCATGGCGTCCCCAGGTCTGAAGAAGGGAAAAACCACCTCCTAAAAGCTCCGTACTCTGGACTGGCCTGTCTGGTTAGACAGCACCAGAAGGTCAAACCTCAGCCAGATTGATGAGCCTCTGCCACAAACACAGCTACATGCTGGATCCCTGGAGGATATCAATTAGAATCCATTGAAGGAGGAGGCCAGATCCCCAGCTGCTGTAAATCAGAATAACTCCACTGAAATCAATGGGCCAGGTGCCCAGCTGGTGTAAATAATTCATAGCGCCCCAGGGGTCATCAAGACAGGAACAGTAGATCACAGAATGACCTTTCTCCAGAGCAGCTTTGAAATCAGGCTGGTAAGGTGAATCAGGCTCACCTGGTAAGCTGCTGCTGTGAATTGCAGCAACAGGTTCTCAGACCTGGGTGCATGCAGGGTTTGCTACAATGCACTGCACCCAGGCAGCCAGAGCTTAGCACGACCTGCAGTACATGGACTAAACTCCTGCGGCATGGAGCCATGTACCAGCAGCCAGGTAGGGTTTGCAGCTGGCATGTGGCTCCAAGGTGCCACAGTTTCACTGGTACTGGTAATGAGGCTAGTTTTTTTAGGGCTAGTTTGGGTCTAGCTATCCAACCAGGTATTAAGCCTTTGCTGGTAGCATGCCCTGGGACAGAGAGGGCAGGTCTGCATGATGGACTGGCAGCCACTATAGCTGTGCTGCCAGGGCCATGTCCACAAATGCTCCACAATGGAGATACAGCTTGTGCCAGTGGAAGAGGCTTCCCTGCCTTTGAGGTTACACCCCGTTCCTGTCTGATAGGCTTTCATTAGCCACCTTCTTCTGTGACCCCTGTTCCCTCCGAGCCCTGGTTGGCAGAGCTGGGCCAGCAGAGCTGCATGGCACAGACCACAGCTTTCAGTCAGGGCTGTCCAATTTCCAGGCAGTGGGGGAGGCACAAGGCATAGACTGACGATCTAGAGGCCTCCTGGGCTCTTCCTTGCTGCATGAGCATCCCAGCACACCTGCCCTACTTACCCCAGCCCCCGACCTCCCCCACCACATGTATGGTGCAGGTCCCTTGCTCCCCGCTTCCCACCCACACGTGTTGTGCTGCAATCCCACTTTCCAGCACAGACAGCTCAGCTCCTCACAACCACACAAGAACAGCCTCCCTCCCTTCCCCACCACATGCACCCCTACCCCCCCTCCCTCCCCCACCACATGCCCCCCTGGCCTGCACTGCCAGCAGCCTGGCTCCCTCCCTTGGGCTGCTTCCATTGAACAGGGCACCCCATTCCCCCACCACATGTGCAGCATGGGCACCCTGACCCCCGCCGCCCACCACCACCACCACCACACAGGCCATTCAGGCACCTCAGCCCCCTCCGGCTGCTCTACCCTGGCCCTGATCCAAGTTCTCGGGGGAAAGAGCCCACTCATAGACTTCATAGACATTGGGACTGGAAGAAATATCAGAAGAGCATCACATCCAGGCCCCTGCCCTAGGGGCAGGAAGTCAGCTAGGGTCAAAGGATCCCAGCAAGGTAAGGATCCAAATGTTTCTTAAAGGAGCCCAAAGTAGGTGTTTGCACCACCTCTGGCGGCAGTCTATTCCAGGCCTTGGGGGCTCAGACAGTAAAGATTTTTTTCCTTATGTCCAGCCTAAACCAGTTTTGGGGGAGTTTGTGATCGTTGGACCTTGTTATCCCTTGGGGCACTCTGGTGAACAGGTGTTCCCCCAGATCCTGATATACACCCCTTATATACTTATAGGCAGCCACCAGGTCCCCCCTGAGCCTGTGCTTTTCCAGTCTGAAGTGTCCCTTGTCTTTCAGTGTCTCTTCAAAAGGCCTGTTCTCTTGCCCTCTAATTATGCACATGGCTCTCCTCTGGACTCTCAAGCTTTTCCACAATCTTTTTAAATTGTGGAGCCCAGAACTGGATGCAGTCCCCCAGCTGCGGCCTCACCAAGGCTGAGTAGAGTACAATGGGAGGATGCCATCCTGAGATTTACTTGAGAAGCATCTATGGACATAAGCCAGAGTTTGGTTTGCTTTACCAGCTGCGACATTGCATTGGTGGCTTGCATTTACCTTGTGCTCAGTCATGACCCCCAAGTCGCTTTCAGCTTTTCAGCTTTGGTGCTAACGATCGTAGCACTGCCTAGCTGTCACGGCGGGGTCCTGCAGGAGAGCCTTGATCTCCTCAAGGCCCTGTTCCCGTGCCAAGTTGGCCCAAAGGGCACCCTCACTTCTCGCCCGCCACGTCTTTGATCCTTACGTCCTCTTGGACACAGGTTGCTGTAATATCTGACCCTGTGGACTCCCAGACTCCTTGTGGGTCCCTCTCTGCAATGGGTGCTTCAGGGGCACCCTAGCCTTCTGGGCTATGTGTGGCTCCAACCATCCCTTTACCATGCCCCAAGCCTCACAGCTGGAATAGACGTTGTTTGGTCCAGGTCTACACCCTCTCTCTGGCACTCGGGCTCTCTGCAGCCCTGTCTCTCTCCACGCCTTTTCTTTGGCACTTCTGAAAGTACCGCCCCCTCTCTGGGGCTTCCCAGTAATGCCGCCCCCTCTCTGCAGCTAACACACCTCAAATGCCGCCCCCTCTCTGGGACTTCCCCGTAATGCCGCCCCCTCTCTGGGGCTAATGCACCTCAAATGCCGCCCCCTCTCTGGGACTTCCCCGTAATGCCGCCCCCTCTCTGGGGCTAATGCACCTCAAATGCCGCCCCCTCTCTGGGGCTTCCCAATAATGCTCCCCCCTCTCTGGGGCTGGGGTCAATGCACCCCGAATGCTGCGCCCTCACTGGCGCTGGGGTTCCCACACTGCTGTGGGTCCCCTATGAGGCCTCCTCCAACCCCTAATAGCCTCACCCAAACCACCGGTTACAAACAGCAACACAAACGCAAGACCTTCAGCTATAACTTAAGCGGAAGCCGCCCGGCCATAACAACATTGCAGCCTACCCGGAAATACTGCATCCCGCCACAGTGACAGACGCTGCTCCTGCATTCAGGCTTCTCCTCTCTTCCATGAGAGAGAGAGATTTTTATTATTAAGGAACATACCAACTTAAAACCATACAAAAATCAACATCTTCCCGACAAGTCCACAACTTCTTTCTTCTGTCGCCATCAGTCACAGGATCTTCGTCCAACGAAAGCCACAGTTCCTCTTTTCACATGGCTTCTTTACACATTTGCATACATCTCCATATACATCTTTAACCCAAAAGCAAATACACCAATGCTTTCACAATAACCAGGACGCTTCCTTCCGACCCCCTTATTGTTGTATACCATCCTTAAAACCCATTTCATACCCATTTACCTATGTTCCCTTCTACTGTCCCTTCTAGTTCACTCCCTACTTCTCTCCCCGCCTCCCCCACTGTCCTCTTCTCTTCCTTAGCCAATCCCTGCTGGCTCAAAAAGCCTTCTCTAATTTATTCCCTGCCATTCTTTCCTTGATACTCTATCATGCCCGCCTTCTCCTATTTCCTCCGTGTATCCCCTTATTTCATGACGCCCTGGTTGTAAACACTCCTTTGTTGTGAAGCTTAAACCCTTCCTTACCAGTAAACACCTCACCTTCCACAATGCTACTCACATACCCCTTAAAATTACCCAAACTTCCCAATTTTTCTCCCCGTCTTTGACTAACCCATGCAGTGCCCCTTCATACAAAATCCCCTGTGCCCACCCTAATTCTCGTAAGAACTTCCCCACTCTCCCCCACTCCTTCTGTGCGTACCCACATTCCCAAAAGACGCGGTGCACCGATTCCTCCCCCTGGCAAATTCCCCTCGGACATTCTGCTGATCTGACTAGTCCCCATCTATACTGTACTTCCCTCACCATCAAAGCCTTCCTTACTACCATCCACCCTAGTTCCCTGTGCCCTGGCTCCCACCTCTTATCCACAATCCCTTTCCACACCTGCCATACTTGTGCCCACGATAACTCTCCCACATCTGTCAGACTGTCCTTCCCTCTGATAACTTTGAACATCTCCTTCGCTTTTTGTAGCCCCTCTACCCCCAGACCTCCTCATTCCTCATTCTTAATGAACCCTTCCATAATGCAGGGATGGCTCTTCCGCCCCTTATCCCCGTCCACCTTTCCCCGAACAACCCCAATGACCTCCAAATCCTCCCCCCAATACCTCCGAAATTTCCCTGAATACCCTCCTCCCCCCAGGGCTTCTTTCACCATGCCTGCCACCACATGCCCCTATACAAACACTTCAATTTCCGGTACCCCCCCACCCACCCCACTCCCCTTCCTTATATATCTCCCTTCGTGCCGCCCTCTCCACTTTCCCCACCCCCACCAAAAAAAAACCAAACAAATTTCCCTCTGCACCCTCCTGGCCTGCAACCATGACAGGGGGTAAACCCGCCCCGTAAACAACACTACTGGTAGTAGCACTCTCTTAATAGCCTCCACCTTCCCTCCCAGCGATAACCCTCTTGTGCCCCACCATCCCACCACTTTCCATACCCTTGCTTGTAATTCCTCCTATGCCTGTGTTCCCTTGCCATCCTTATCAAAAATCACCCCTAGTACTTTTAGGTTATCCCTAACTATCTTTAGCCCATGTCCCTCCATTCCCTCCCACTCCCCTTGCACCCATGCTCCACTCGATCATAGGCCTTCTTCAGGTCCAAACTCCCTATCCCCAGCTCCCATTTCCTCACCCATGCATATTCTATAATATCCCTTAAAATCCACTGTGTTTGATATATTTTCCTTTCTGCCACCGCGCACATCTGCTCCTCCCCCACCACTTGTCCCAAAACCCTCTTCAAGTGCCCTGCCAACACCTTCATAAACAATTTGTGGTCCACGTTCAATAACGTGATCGGCCTCCAATTCTTAAGCTCTCCTTTCTCCCCCTTTGTGTGCAACAAGATAACAACCCCTTCCGCAAACCCTTCCCCCACTACGCCCAATTCCCTTATTTCTCTAAACACCATCACCGCATCTTCCCCTATTAAATCCCAGAACTTACAATAAAATTCCTTCCCTAACCCGTCTAACCCCGGCACTTGCCCTCCAAAACTTTCTCTTTCCTTGGCCCGTGGATCTTCCGCCAGGCCCTGCATACACCTTTGCAAAAGCTAGTCCCCCAACTCTGGCTTCAACTACTTTTCTCAGGGTCCACCATTTGACTTGCCCTGGGAGGCTACTAACATAAACACATGGCCTCCTTCCTCCCCTTTGTTCCTCCCGCCATCTCTTTTAAGCAGCCCTCTACCACCCCCACAGTTATTTCCCTCTCCAACCCTTCCCTATCTTCTTCTGCTACCCGTCCCCCCAAATCCGCCACCCATTTTTCCACTCCCTTTCCACTCCCCCCTTCCCCTTTATACAACTCTCCATAGAATTTAGTTGTCTCTTCCAATATCTCCCTCGTCCCCTCCACCCATTTCCCCTCCCTTGTCTTTATTTTCCCCAACTCTGCCCTCCCTTTCCTCACCCTAGAAGCTAAATACTTATTCCATTTTTCCCCTTCCTCCACTCATGGTGCCCTAGCTAGGAATATTCTCTCTCTTTCTCTCTCTCCAAACCATTCTTCCACTTTGCGCTTTGCTTCCATCAGTTCCTCCCAGACCTCTCTTCCTTCCCCTGCCCTCTTTACCCCTTCCTTATATATCTCCCTTCGTGCCGCCCTCTCCACTTTCCCCACCCCCACCAAAAAAAAACCAAACAAATTTCCCTCTGCACCCTCCTGGCCTGCAACCATGACAGGGGGTAAACCCGCCCCGTAAACAACACTACTGGTAGTAGCACTCTCTTAATAGCCTCCACCTTCCCTCCCAGCGATAACCCTCTTGTGCCCCACCATCCCACCACTTTCCATACCCTTGCTTGTAATTCCTCCTATGCCTGTGTTCCCTTGCCATCCTTATCAAAAATCACCCCTAGTACTTTTAGGTTATCCCTAACTATCTTTAGCCCATGTCCCTCCATTCCCTCCCACTCCCCTTGCACCCATGCTCCACTCGATCATAGGCCTTCTTCAGGTCCAAACTCCCTATCCCCAGCTCCCATTTCCTCACCCATGCATATTCTATAATATCCCTTAAAATCCACTGTGTTTGATATATTTTCCTTTCTGCCACCGCGCACATCTGCTCCTCCCCCACCACTTGTCCCAAAACCCTCTTCAAGTGCCCTGCCAACACCTTCATAAACAATTTGTGGTCCACGTTCAATAACGTGATCGGCCTCCAATTCTTAAGCTCTCCTTTCTCCCCCTTTGTGTGCAACAAGATAACAACCCCTTCCGCAAACCCTTCCCCCACTACGCCCAATTCCCTTATTTCTCTAAACACCATCACCGCATCTTCCCCTATTAAATCCCAGAACTTACAATAAAATTCCTTCCCTAACCCGTCTAACCCCGGCACTTGCCCTCCAAAACTTTCTCTTTCCTTGGCCCGTGGATCTTCCGCCAGGCCCTGCATACACCTTTGCAAAAGCTAGTCCCCCAACTCTGGCTTCAACTACTTTTCTCAGGGTCCACCATTTGACTTGCCCTGGGAGGCTACTAACATAAACACATGGCCTCCTTCCTCCCCTTTGTTCCTCCCGCCATCTCTTTTAAGCAGCCCTCTACCACCCCCACAGTTATTTCCCTCTCCAACCCTTCCCTATCTTCTTCTGCTACCCGTCCCCCCAAATCCGCCACCCATTTTTCCACTCCCTTTCCACTCCCCCCTTCCCCTTTATACAACTCTCCATAGAATTTAGTTGTCTCTTCCAATATCTCCCTCGTCCCCTCCACCCATTTCCCCTCCCTTGTCTTTATTTTCCCCAACTCTGCCCTCCCTTTCCTCACCCTAGAAGCTAAATACTTATTCCATTTTTCCCCTTCCTCCACTCATGGTGCCCTAGCTAGGAATATTCTCTCTCTTTCTCTCTCTCCAAACCATTCTTCCACTTTGCGCTTTGCTTCCATCAGTTCCTCCCAGACCTCTCTTCCTTCCCCTGCCCTCTTTAACAGTCTTTGAACCTCCCTCTGCCTTTCTCTTAGTTCCCTTCCCCACTCCCTCGCTTTCCTTTTCCCCTCTCTAATGAACCATTCCTTAATCCTGCCTTTCACCATCACCCACCATTCCCACCTGGTTGCAAAATACCCCTGGAGTGTCCTCCACCCTCCATATAAATTTCTCAACTCCTCACAAACACCTTCCTCTTCTAATAGTCTTAAATTTAATGTCCAGATCCCTTTCCCCCGTTTTCCCTCATCCCCTACCTCAATCTTAACCTTCAACGTTCGATGATCCGAAAACCCCACATCCCCGATCTCTTTCCTCACCACCTTCACCCCCGGTGAGACAAAAACAAATCAATCCGTGATTGCTTCCTCCCCCCTGGGTCCACCCTCGTCGCCACTCTCTCCCCCTCCCATGCATCCTTTAACCCCTTTTCCTTTACCCAATCCTTTAACCATCTCCCTGTGCTGTCCATATCCCCTTCCCCTCTCTCCCCTACTCAGTCTCCTCTCTTTGCTATACAATTAAAATCCCCTATCACTATTTTGTGCCCTCCCCCCCCACAACAAGCTCCCAGCTTTTTCAAAAACACCATCCTTTCCACTTTCCCTGCATACACGTTCCAAGGTATCACTTCTTCCTCTCCCACCCTAATGATCGCTCTCTGTAGCCTTCCCTCTATAATTGTTTTAACGCCCCTCGCCTGGAAACCACCCTCTCCCTCTGTGATCAAGAATCCCACTCCCACTGCCCTGTTGTCCTCCGCCCCCGCCCACCATGACTGACCCCATCCCCACCTTTTCTTCAGGTGCACATAATCCCTTCCCCACCCAATTCCTGTAGGCAAATGATATCCACCTCTTGTTGTTCCAAACACCTTCCCACCCTCTCCCACTTCTTTCTCCTTAACAGACTCCGCACATTCAATGAAGCGACCCGTAACATTTCTCACCCCAAACCATTACCTTCCACCCCCTCCCTTTTGTTTCCCCTTCCCTTCCCCCCCTACTCATTCCCCCTGCCTTCATTCCTGTG
>NW_005843825.1:0-24276 GCF_000455745.1 Alligator sinensis | reverse complement strand
TTCCCCCCCCCCTACTTCTTTTCCCCCAGTTTCCCCCCTCTTATTTTCTTCACCTCCTTTACCCCAATCAATTCGTCACCTCCCCCTTGTCCCAACGGTATCTCATCACTTTCCCCCCCACTTCCCTCCATTGGCATCTCCTCCACCCCAGTCTCACTCAAAACCCGCTTGTTTTCCTCCTTCTCCCCTTCTCTCATGCCCTCAGTCATTTCCACCCCTTCTTGTACTTCCGTCAACTCTTCCATTGAAGAAGCTGATAAGAAACTTCTCTCCCCACTTACTTCCATCCCTGCCCCTTCTTCCACAACATCCCCCCACTCCATCCCCATTTCAACTAAAGACTCCAGTTCCTCCCCGCTTCCCACCTCCGACCACTGTGACTTAGCGTTCTCTTCTTCTTCTGCTGCTTCTGCTTCCCCCACCTCTGTCCGTACACGATTAGCATATGATACGGGGCACTCTCGCAAAGAGTGCCCCTCTTTCCCACAAATTACACATCTTATTACTTCTTTACATGCCTGTGCCCTGTGTCCCTTTCCCCCACACCGAAAACAAACAGTAAATTCAGAGAGCACCACCAGGTGCCCCTCCCTGCCACATTTAGGACACAGCTTTGGTTGCCCATAGTACTTGATGTATCCTTTGTGTGGCCCCAGGTGAAACACAGACAGTAAGTGTTTCACCCCCCCAAAGTTCCCATCCTCCAACAACACCACCCGTGCCCTCCATGTCCCAGTCCAAATTTTATACTTGTCCAAAACCCGGTCTACCCACAGTACCCTTTTCACCCTCCCCTCCAACCACTTGCAAACATCTTCTGGTTCAACTACATCATTAAACATACGAATAGACAAAACTCTCTCCCGTGCTTTCTCCCCAGCCTCGAAACGCAAAGCCTTCAGTGCCCCTTCCCTCACCAACCCCTCATATCTCTTCCAGAAATCCTCGTACGCTCCCCTCTTCCAAAACGTAACGACCCAAACTTTAAAGTTCTCATGCGCTATCACAGTACTTAAGTGCTTGGGGTCAATGCCACAGTCCCCAAAGAGGATCCTCTCCATGAATTCTGTCCTCTGGAGCCTTGTTGCCACCCCGTTGCCTCCTCTTAACAAAGTCACTCTGACTCTTAATTTCACCCACCTCCTTGGGTCTTTTTCCCCCCACAAGGGTCCTTCTTCTTCTTCTTCATCTCCCTCTTCTTCCTCCGGTCTTCTCTCTCTATATGTATCATCCGGCTGGTCCTGCCGCTCTTTCCTTTCTTCTTTCTTCCCCACTGCTGATGCTCTCTCTGCCTTTTCTACCTCCTTCTCCTCCCTCAGTCGCTCCTCCTGCTTCCTTTTCCATCCCACCACGATCCAACCGCCTTCCTCCATTGGTTCACCATTCGACGTCTCTTCCGCTCTCCGCTCGCCTCCTTTCTCCAAAACACTTGTCGTCATCACTGCTGCTGCTACTGCCGCCGCTGTGGCCACTCCAGCATCCACCATCCTCCGCCTCGCCCTCGGTCTTCCATCAGCATGACCAGGAAACAGCCAGGCTTCCACCCATCTGCCCCCGATCAGGGCCTTCAGGAGGCCAAGAAGCGATAAGAACAGGCACTGCACCTGACTTGATCTTAGCCAAAAGGCCGAGAAGCAATCGTGACTTCAGTACCCAGGAATTTACTGGAGCAAATTATAAAAAAAGTCCATTTGAAGCATCTGGAGGAAGAAAGGCTGAACATGAGCAGCCAGGAAATCTTGCCAAACTTGGTTTTCTTCTCCTTTGACAAAGTAAGTAGCTGGGTGGATATCCAGTATATTTGGCTTCCACCAAGGTTTCTAACAAAGTCTCAGAGCATGACTGTTTCATAAACAAATTGGAAAAAACGTGGCTAGTCAAAGCTAGTCCAAAGTGGACAGGCACCTGGCTTAATAGATGCACACAAAGGCTATTGGAATGGCAGGAGATTTCAAGCGGACCTGTCCTGGGTCTGGTGCTGTTCAACATGATTACTAGCACAGCAATAAAGGCCAGGGAAAGCAGCTAGTGCTGCATAAAACCAAACACCATGGTTGCCCAGCAGTGGGTTTACTGGCTTCTACATCCTTGTTGGCTTTAATGAGGATCTTTATTGTTGGTGTGCATGCAGGGGTTGGAGGGGAGAGTCAAAGGGGGGCCAGAGTCAGGGAGCCCCAGGGCCCAGATTTCAGGATCAGGGCTGCACCAGCCATTTCCTTTCCTCCTTGGGGCAATGCAAAAAAACAAAACAAAACAAAAAAACCCCATAGACTGCTTTCAGCAGGGAGCAGCCTTGAACCCAGATCCTTCTCACTGCCAGGTAGAGATGCTGTGGGTTGAGTTCCTGGAGGAGGTTGGGAAGCATGATGCCGTGGAAGAGCTTCTAATTGGTTTCCCCCCACTGGTCCCCTGGTTGCCTGTGCACACACCCACACACACAAGCACACAGACACACAGGTTTTGGGCTCAGTCTGGGGGCAATATCTGTTTCTGGCCCCCAAGCATGGGCTTCAGGTGCCCTGTGGGAAGAGCCCCCGTGTCCTGCACCCCAGGAGCCCGGAGGGGAGGATGCAGCAACTCAGGATATAAAAAATACCAATGCCACTTGTCAGCTGGGGGGAAATGACCAGACTGGGCTGGGGGCTTGGTCTTGCTTTGGGCAAACCTCACCTTGTCCCTGTGGCAGGGCACTGTTGGTGCCTGCCACTTTAAGGGCTGAGCCAAGCAGCCAGCAGGTGCTTGATCGCAGCTGCCATTTTAGATCTCCGGCTGCCTATATAAACAGGGGAGTTGGCTGCTGGCAAGCCAGGTAGAAATATTGCCTGGCTGCAGGCTGAATGCTACACCTGGATGTAAGGGCAGGAGCTTAAGGGGATGGTTTGGAGGCTCCTGGTCCTGGGCATGACCTAAAACTGCACCCTGCTGGGGGTGGGTGGCCTGGTGGGGCTCCCAGTGGTGCAGGAGCCCCCAGGAAATACCAGGCCAGTTACCACCCTGGTGAAAGGTGGGCTGGGGTGCCTTAATAACCCCAGGCCCCACAACCAGGTGGGTTACCCCATAGTAGGGCCAGGTAGGCAGAACCAGGTTAGAGAGTGGGCTATAGACTCAGAAACATGACTTGAAACACCCTTGAGTGGTCAATGCTATAGCTAGGACCAGAAGGGTCAAAAGGACCAGGGGCCCACTGCGAGGGACTCCCAGAGCTGAGGATCTGGGGTTTCCAAGTGGCCTTGGAGGCGAAGCCAGGGCCTATTTGGCTGAAGGTCCTGGGGGGACCATGCCTGAGAGGGGATAGAGTTCAGGGAGCTGGGCAGCCCAAATGAGGGTGGAGTAGGCTGCCTGATTGGAGGGATCCAGTTGGGGTCTGGATTGGAGGATTTTGGGGCCCAGTGTGGGGCCGGTGATGTTAAGAACTGTGGATGCCATCTGCGAGGCTTGGGCTGTGGCGTAGGGGAGGAACGGAGCCAGAGATGGCTCCCCCTGGCATCGGGGTAAGAATGGGCAGCCTCCTGCCTAATTAATAACATAATTATGTATCATCAAGGCATAGCAGGTGAGGAGGCGGGCGGTTGGCCCAGAAACAAGTGGATGGGCCAATGGTAGAAAGGCCCTGACAGAGCCCCCTGTTAGTCCCCCTTATGGGAAGGGCCAATGCCCACCATCCACCCATGGAAAGAAAACACCAAAAGCAATATTGTACGTGAATATAACAACACCCTTTTGTTTTGCTATTAATAACACTTCTTGCAAACCCCACCTTGCCACAAAACTGCACTCACTTCCTGCACCTGGGGGTGAGCATGAGCACCACCAAGCCCTAGATATCTGCCCATATGCATATTAATTAATGCAGGTTAAATTGCCTAATTTGAATTGCCCCAGTCTGCATTTACTTTAATCCTCATTCAGTGAGGATTGGTTCATTCAGTCTGGAGCCAATTGTAATTCAGATTACAGACGTTCACATTGTGTATAGTAACAGCTGTTGTCCAAATTAAACCTAGAAAAAGGTAATGTCTGTGAAAAGCCCCAGAGATTAACTACACATTCAGTCTGGGTTGGGGACACAGCAGCATTAGTTTCCCTCCAGCCTGTGCAAGCACATGGGTCCACAGTCATTTACTCCAGTGCAAACTCCTTCCAGATCAGAGCCTTTGATGCTACTTTGCACCTGGCATTGCCAGAGCTCATTGCATTAGGGCTCAGACAAGAAAAGACCACCAGATGAGGAACATGAGTTGGAGCAACCCTGATAGGGAAACTGTAGCTTGAGGCACCTTCATTCTAGGCCCAAGGGCAAGGGCTGGATAACTTCTAACTTCTACCTGGCCCCCAAGGATGGGCTGCAGGGGCCCTGTGTGGGGCGGGAGGGAATAAGGGGGGGCGGGGAGCATGTCCTGGACCCCAGGAGCAGGGAGGGGAGGATGAAGCTGCTCTGGATATAAAAATACCACTGCCACATCTTAGCAGGGGGGAAATGACCAGACTGGGCTGTGGCAACTCCACCACATCCCCATCATGGGAGGGGCCGATGCCCACCAGCTGGCTCATCCACCCATGGAAAGAAAACACCAAAAGCAATATTGTATGTGAATATAACAACACCCTTTTGTTTTTCTATTAATAAAATTTCTTGCAAATCCCACTTTGCCACAAAACTGCACTCACTTCCTGCACCTGGGGTTGAGCATGAACACCACCAAGCCCCAGATATCTGCCCATATGCATATTAATTAATACAGGTTAAATTGCCTAATTTGAATTGCCCCAGTCTGCATTTACTTTAATCCTCATTCAATGAGGATTGGTTCATTCAGTCCGGAGCCAATTGTAATTCAGATTACAGACCTCCACATTGTGTATAGTAACAGCTGTTGTCCAAATTAAATCTAGAAAAAGGTAATGTCTGTGAAAAACCCCAGAGATTAACTACACATTCACTCTGGGTTGGGGACACAACAGCACTAGTTTGCCTCCAGCGTGTGCAAGCACATGGGTCCACAGTCATTTACTCCAGTGCAAGCTCCTTCCATATCAGAGCCTTTGATGCTACTTTGCACCTGGCATTGCCAGAGCTCATTGCATTAGGGCTCAGGCAAGAGAAGACCACCAGATGAGGAACGTGAGTTGGAGAAACCCTGACAGGGAAACTATAAAGGTAGCTTGAGGCACCTTCATTCTAGGCCCAAAGGCTTGGGCTGGATAACTTCTAATCAGACAGCACGGGCTCTGTAATTTGATGTGCATGGAGAAAAATCCCTACTTCTACACTGTGTGTCTGATGGAGGGGAGAAGTGGTGTGTACTCGTGTTAGTGGCTGCATCTGATGAAAGCAACTGGTTATGTATCAGCTGTAGCAGGATTGGAGTCAATACATCAGATTCCAGCTTGTATGAATCAGTCCATCAGTCCTGGATCCTTTGGGGTCTATGAGCCAAATCCCGTGATGGTGTAAATGGGCTGCAGGCCCTTTAGGATCAATGGATAGTAGAAGTCCATTGTTATGAGGGACCCAGGATAGGACAGAACAGCACAGAGGCCACCACGGGACTGGCCTCAGACTTGCCTGCTGCTCCAGGCTCACAGGGAGGGAGGGGTTTATTTTGGGGAAGGGCACCAGGTTGGGGCTCTAGGTTCAACTCCTAGCAGTCCTGCAAACTCCTCTCATGCATTGGGCAGCTCACATCACTTCCTTGGGCCTCCATTCTCCAGCTCTACAGGGACATTCATTCTCTCATGGGAGTGCAGGCCCCAGCTCAGTCCACTCCTGCCCCAGGAACACTTGCCATGCTTGGTCCGCACTTCCCTGGCAGGCTGGGTGATCACATGCCAGGAGATCTGCATGCCCAGGGCTACCTCGCCTTGAGGCTGTCGTGCTAGAGGGCTCAGGGTGGCAAGGCCCTGGAGGCCTGCTGACTCCTGGGAGGTTTGTAGAGCAATCTCTAGCTTTGCTGCAGCATAGGGGACAAGAATCATACAAGTCTATGTTTATCTCTATGCAAGTGATGCTAGGAGATCTTATAACAACCACCACACTGCTCGAATCCCACCCTGTGCATGATTTTATTTGGTATTTATCTGTATCTCATATCTCTTAAATCTTAAACGACATGTGTGTTTTTTCTTTTCAATCTCTCTTTCTATTTTAACTCTTCTCTAGGCTCCTTGAGCACGTCCGCACATGTCAGGGCATGTGGCTGCGACAGCAAAAATAGCAGCACCACAAATATGTGTCACGGCTTCTTGCTGCTGTGGACACCACTGCACATGGGGTTGGTGCAGGGCAAATTGCCCCAGGTGGAGAAGGAGAGGCTGGGGCCAGCTCAGGTACTGGCCCCAGAAGCCTTACCTGGGGACCTTGCGAGGCAGCAGTTGTGCAGATCCAGCTGCCTGTGTGTCACAGCACTTTTTTAGCAGCAGGTGTTTTGACACCGGGATTTCCTGCTATCAGAGAAATCTACCACACTGCAAATTAGCAGTGTGGTGAATGGGTGCTCATGAGGCAGCTCATGAGGGTTTGTTGTGCTGTGAACTGCACACATACCCTCATTGTGAGATGGTCCATGTGAACAAAACCTTCCAAAACCATTTATTTCTAAACATATGCTAATTTCTTAGTTTTTCCTTTCCCATGTTTGCTCTGGGCTTTCAGAATAACTCCCTCAGGCAGAGATGAGTGTCAGAAGATTTTTGATTCAATGTGAAACCTTGAAAAATTATATGTAAGTGGTTGTGGGGCAGAAATATGTAAGCACATATTTTGTTTTGACTTCAGTTATTCCCTATCCCTGAACCAATCACGCATGTGAAGGTAAAAAGAACATCTACTGCACTGGCAAGAAGTACTCCTATAAAATTAAAGCCACAGGTTTAAAAAAACAAGTTCAGCTCTTGCTGTTTTCTTGCTCAATAGTGACACATGGCCGTGTTTCTCTGAGTGAGAGAATGGTAGACTGGAATCACCACCAAGGAGGGTATTCTGCACTGGCCCATACCTGTAGGGAGCAAACCAGAAAAGCCAAGGCTGCAACTGAGCTCCAAGTATCAAGAACAATAAAAAGTCCTTTTTCAGATATGTAGGGAGCCAGAGGAAAAACAAGGCTAACATTGGACCCCTGCCAAACCAAATGGAACAACTGACTGCCGACGCCCAGGAAAAAGCCAACCTGCTTAATGGGTATTTTGCGTCATTTTTTTCACCAGCCCAAAGGGACTGCCCTGCCTAACACAGTGCGGGATGGCCAGGGTGAGGGTGAATTTATACCCAACATTGGTGTAGATCTTGTAAAGGAACACCTTGAGAGGCTGGACACCTTCAAGGCAGCTGGTCCGGACAGTGTGCACCCCAGGGTACTTAAGGAGTTGGCAGGCGTCATAGCTGAGCCACTGACAAGGATCTTCGAGAACTCATGGCACTCAGGTGAAGTACCCAAAGATTGGAAGAAGGCCAATGTGGTACCCATTTTCAAGAAAGGGAGGAAATGAGATCCAGGGAACTACAGAGCAATCAGCTTGACCTCAATCCCTGGAAAGACTTTGGAAAAAATTATCAAAGAGACCATTCTTGACATGCTGGCTGATGGCAACATCCTGAGGGACTGCCAGCACGGGTTTGTCACGGGTAGGTCTTGCCTGACCAATCTCATATCCTTCTGTGACCACATGACAGATCACCTGGACAAGGGAGAAGAGATTGACATCATATATCTGAACATTTAAAAAGCCTTTGGTCTGGTGTCCCATGATCTCCTCACGGAAAAACTGGTCAACTGCGGCCTCGGCTACACCACAGTTCAGTGTCTGGAGAATTGGCTCCAAGGCTGGACCCAGAGAGTGGTGGTCAATGGAAATGAATCATTATGGTGCTCCGTGACCAGTGGTGTCCCCCGAGCCTCCGTCCCTAGATGTGATCTCTTTAACATCTCTATTAACAACGTGGACATTGGTGTCAGAAGGGCCAAGTTACTTTGGGGTAAAGCATCTACACCTGAAGATAGGCTGGTGAATCAGGCTGACCTTGACAGGCTTAGAAAGTGGGCAGATAAAAACCTGATGACATTCAACATGGAAAAATTCAAGGTATTCCACCTCGGAGAAAAAAACCCCGCATCATGCTTATAGGCTCAGCAATGCTACGCTTGCTAGCACCACGGCTGAAAGGGACTTGGGGGTCATGATTGACCACAAGATGAACATGAGTCACCAGTGCAATGTCACAGCTGGTAAAGAGAACAAAACTCTGGCTTGCGTCCATAGATGCTTCAAGCAAAGTGTAACAGCGCCGCAGCGGCGACGCGGTTACTAGAAGAGAGGTAACCGCTGCCGGGAACTAAGACAGCCAGGAAGTTGCTGGGTAGCCCCGGGCAGCCAATACAAAGCCGGAAAGGCGTAATGAAAAGGGGAGGAAACTTACCCAGGGTGCCTTCGGTCATGCATTCACGGAAAGGAACCAGGAGAAACACTCCAAGACGGAAATAGGCGCTTTTGAGAGGAATTGAGACATCCTTGTCCTGCTGCGCTAGAAGACAGCCTCGGCAGCGAGTTATCCACGGAGCGGCGTTGCGGGAACCAACCGCAGCTGCGAGGGGGCTTAGCACGGCAATTCCCCAAGCGAGGGGGGAAAGGGGAAAAGAAGAGAGGGAGAGAAAAGGGCGGAGAAGCCCTGACGGGCTCCTGTAGCCCCAGTAACTCCAGGCTCTCCTCGGAGAAAAACGGGAAACAGAGACTGCGGAAAGAGGAAGAAAGAAAGAAAGAAAGAAAAAGCGAAATTGAGGAAGCCGGCACAAGCCGCGGCTGGAGGGGAAATCCCGGATTCAGCGTCAATCAGCTGTTAATTGACTGGTTAACGGCTGATTATTGCAGAAGAGGAAATTGAGGAAGCCCGGCTTAGAAACCGGCACAAACTGCAGCTCAGAGGGGAATCCCTGTGCCGGCGCCGGGCCAACAGGCTTTAATTAGCCTTGTTGAGGACGGGTTATTGTGTGTCAAGCCAACCAGTAACCCTAAGTCACTCCAAGAAGGCAGACCGTGGGAATTGCGGCAAGACCGAGCAATCCCAGCACAAGGGAGGGGGAGAGAGCCTGATTTACTTTAATAAAGTAAAGCACCTACACTGAAGATCTGACCCGTGTGGTTATTATCAGGGTACCGGGATCTAACAACTAATACTTCCCCCTTCACAAATCTCATTTAGATCAAGTCGTGGCAGGAGGGAACGGGGGGGGGGAGTTATCTGATTACGGGATACCCAGGACGGGCACTCGCTCACATACATCTCAGGATGTCATCCTTCTGCTGTACTTGTCCTTGTTGAGGCCGCAGCTGGAGGTCTGCATCCAATTCTGGGCTCCACAATTCAAAAAGGATGTGGAAAAGCTTTAGAAAGTCCAGAGCATAGCCACATGCATGGTTAGAGGGCAAGAGAACAGGCCCTATGATGAAAGGCTGAGAGCCATGGGACTTTTCAGTCTGGAAAAGTGCAGGCTCAGGGGTGACCTGGTAGGAGCCTTAAGTACATCAGAGGTGTGCATCAGGATCTGAGATAACACCTGTTCACCAGAGCACCCCAAGGGATGACAAGGTCCAACCATCATAAACTCCTCCAAAACTGGTTTAGGCTGGACATAAGGAAAACAATCTTTACTGTCAGAGCCCCCAGGGCCTGCAGAGGTGGTGCAATCACCTACTTTGGGCTCTGTTAAGAAACATTTGGATGTTTATCTTGCTGGGATCCTGTGACCCCGGCTTACTTCCTGCCCCTGGGGTTAGGGGGCTGGACTCGATGGTCTTCTGAGGTCCCTTCAGCCCTAATGTCTATGAAATCTGGGAGTGGGCTCTTTCCCCCGAGAACTTGGATCAGGGCTGTATAGCTGGTGGCCCACGGACTGCACGCAGCCCTGAAGGGTTAGCCTGTGGCCCATGGGAGCCTGCCTTGCCACCACCCTCCCCCCTTGCCATTGCTCCTGTCACAGAAGGGATTTTTTTGGACTCCCCCCTTCCTTGGACTTCTTTCTGCCCCCACTTCTGGGGCCAGGGTAGAGCAGCCAGAGGGGGCTGAGGTGCCTGAATGGCCTGTGTGGTGGGGGGCCAGGGTGCCCATGCTGCACATGTGGTGGGGAGGGGAATGTCCTGTTCAATGGAAGCAGCCCAAGGGAGAGGGCCAGGCTGCTGGCAGTGCAGGCCAGGGGTGCATGTGGTGGGGAAGGGAGGGAGGCTGTTCTTGTGTGGTTGTGAGGAGCTGAGCTGTCTGTGCTAGAGGGTAGGATTGCAGCACAACACACATGGTTGGGAAGTGGGGGAGCAAGGGACCTGCACCATGCATGTGGTTGTGGGAGTGGGGTAGGTCAGGTATGCTGGGATGCCCAAGCAGCAAGGAAGAGCCCAGGAGACCTCTAGATCTCCAGCCTATGCCTTACGCAGCCCCTACTGCCTGGAAATTGGACAGCCCTGACTGAAAGCTGTGGTCTGTGCCATGCAGCTCTGCCGGCCCAGCTCTGCCACCCAGGGCTCGGAGGGAATGGGGGTCATAGAAGAAGGTGGCTGATAGGCTTTCATCAGACAGGAAGGGGGTCTAACCCCAAAGGCAGGGAAACCTCTTCCACTGGCACAAGCTGTATCTCCATTGCGGAGCATTTGTGGACATGGCCCTGGCAGCACAGCTGTAGTGGCTTCTAGTCCATCATGTGGACCTGCCCTCTCTACCCCAGAGTGTGCTACCAGCAAAGGCTTGATGGCTGGTTGGACAGATAGACCCAAACTAGCCCTAAGAAAACTAGCCTCAGTACCAGTGAAACTGCGGCAGCACGGAGCCACGTGCCAGCTGCAAACCCTACCTGGCTGCTGGTTAGTCCATGTACAGCAGGTCGTGCCGAGCTCTGGCTGCCTGGGTGCAGTGCATTGTAGCAAACCGTGCGTGCACCCAGGCCTGAGCACCTGTTGCTGCAATTCACTCTAGGCAACACCTTCCCAGGCCTGATTTCAAAGCTGCTCTGGAGAAAGATCATGGGGTGATCTACTGTTCCTTCCCTGAGGACCCCTGGGGTGCTATGAGCTATTTACACCAGGGGGGCACCTGGCCCATTGACTTCAGTGGAGTTATTCTGATTTACAGCAGCTGGGGATCTGGCCTCCTCCTTCAATGGATTCCAATTGATATCCTCCAGGGATCCAGCATGTAGCTGTGTTTGTGGCAGAGGCTCATCAATCTGGCTGAGGTTTGACCTTCTGGTGCTGTCTAACCAGACAGGCCAGTCCAGAGTACGGAGCTTTTAGGAGGTGGTTTTTCCCTTCTTCAGACCTGGGGACGCCATGCCAAACTAGTAGGTAGAGAGCATCTGCATAGTGGCTGCACAGTGACGCAGCAGGAAGCTGGGGATGCTGATGTGGAGGGTACCTGGGACACCAAAGCCCTGCCCCTAACGTACCTGTGTCCCAGTGGTGTCTGCAGCTCCCTGAGCACATGCCCAGCTTCCTGCTGGCCTCACAAAGGGCCGGGGGGTTGCTGCCCGTCATATGAGTGTACTGTGGACTCTGGTTAAGGACACAGCCTTGGCACTGGAAACAGGCAGTGCCCTCACTCAAGCTCAGAGCAAGCAATGCAGGAGCATCCTGAAAGGAGCTTTACATCCCTCCTGGTGACTTTGGCCCTGCCTTCTGCCTGCACTGGCAGCCATGGCATTGACAGGACCTAGGATTCAAGGCTGCTCTTGGAGCTGAGGGCTCTGATCAGTCCCAGTTATGCAGTTAGATGGGGAGCGGTCACGCTGCAGAGTGAGTCAGAAGTCTCTAGGTGTCTGAGCATTTCCGCACTGAGCCAATGTGCAGATAACCCATGTTTGCTACAGCATGAGCAAGTAGTGGAGAGCTGAGTGGTGCTGTGGTATGCAGCGAGGCCAATTG
Organism: Alligator sinensis; assembly: GCF_000455745.1. NCBI lineage: Eukaryota > Metazoa > Chordata > Crocodylia > Alligatoridae > Alligator > Alligator sinensis. The sequence continues at coordinate 12,378 of NW_005843825.1, read as the reverse complement.
TGTATCTGTCGAGTCAGTACACAAGGGGCGTGTGCTGGATGAGGAAGCTGTGGACAAGGCCCCAGATGCTGGCCCCAGGCTGATGATTCAGGTTTCAGACTGCTTCCTAATCCCCAACTGGGGGAGGGGCAGGGAAGGAAGTGGGGAGCTATGGACTCCTATGTGCCTCCTCCAGGGCCTGATCCTGAGCCTTGGTCACTGCACACAGAAAGGGGTGTCGGCTCCTGCACATGGTGGTGGGGCCAGTGGGGAGGGGGGGTGGCAGGGGTGGGGAGGGCAACTGGTGGCATGACTGTGGAGTCCGGGCTAGTGCCCAGGGTCAGGGCTGGCAGGAGCGTGGGGTCTGGGCCGGCAGGTTGTGTAGAACCAATTCTGTTTTTACATTAAATCCTATGGGGAAATGGGTTTCACTTAATGCTGTTTTGCTTAGCGCTTAGTTTTTCCAGAACCAATTAAGAGTGCTAAGCAGGGGTTGCCTGTGCCGGCAAACATCCTCCACCCCCACTTGGGGCTCCAGATGTTTCCAAAAAATTTGTAAGGTATACTGCATGCAGGCCCAAGCCCAGAGGCTTGAAATTTGGATTCCCCTAAGTTTCACTTGCCCTCAGCTGTATGGCTGCAGGACCAAGCTAGGGAGGACTCTGCCATTTTCATAAAGTGGGTGTAAAGCCAAGATCTTCCCACGGGAACGGAAGGTGGGAGCGTAACTATACATTACCTTCATGGGTACTGGGTTCCTGGGATGGGGTACTTACTCGGACCTCCGTACCCCTGGGGTTCTGTCCTCGAGTCAGTGTTCAGCATAGATGGGTGGGATGGTAAACAGGGGTACCTGCCAGTTCTGGGTCATGACCCTCCAGTTGAGAAATGCTGTCCTAGGCCCTCTGGTGACCAGGCTCATACAGTTTGGGCAAGGATTGCTTGTGCGTTCTGGACCAACGGCCTGTTGTCAGTCTCCAGGGAGGGGATTAAATCCTATGGGGAAATGGGTTTCACTTAATGCTGTTTTGCTTAGCGCTTAGTTTTTCCAGAACCAATTAAGAGTGCTAAGCAGGGGTTGCCTGTGCCGGCAAACATCCTCCACCCCCACTTGGGGCTCCAGATGTTTCCAAAAAATTTGTAAGGTATACTGCATGCAGGCCCAAGCCCAGAGGCTTGAAATTTGGATTCCCCTGGGTCTTCATCCTTGGGAGTTTTTAAGGAGATATTAGACAAGCCCTTGTCTGGGACAGTTTAGACAGAGATGATCCTGCCTTGAGCAGGGGCTTAAGCTAGGTGTGACTGCCTGGGGCCCTTCTCACCGTAGTTTCTGTGAGTCTATGCTACAGTCACACACCCCTAACCTCAGATACACCCCTGCGCTGGGGCTGCGCTGGGACTGGCCTAACCCAATGTGGGGGGAGCACCTGGGAGGGTCACAGCTGCTCTCAGGTCTGGTGCTCTGCACTGCCGGAGCAATGCTGGGCCCTGGCCCCCAGTCCTAGGCCCTCTGGTGGCCAGGCTCATACAGTTTGGGCAAGGATTGCTTGTGCGTTCTGGACCAACGGCCTGTTGTCAGTCTCCAGGGAGGGGAGGTCATGGGATATCAAACTTGAAGTGACCTTTCCAGGTCTCACTACATTGTATGTGCATCTTGAACTTGGATTTAAAAGCCCAGGCTTGTGCTGCAGAGCAAAGCCTGGTGGGAGGCAGAGTGCCCATGCTGGGTCTGTGTGAGCTGCCCAGGTGGGAGAACAGAGCACAGTTCCCATCTTTGGCTAAGAAGGTTCAAGCCCACATGTCCCACTGCCCGGGGCCAGGTACATACCAGGCTGTGGCTGGCAGCAGTGTCTGGCGAAAGGGACTGACATGCCAGGAAGCCAAGACAAGTTCCCATCAGCAGCAACACAGGGCGGGGAAATCAAAACTCTGCCTCTTTCTTCCATTTAGGATAGAGTTTGTTGTACCATAATTGATGAGTAACGCCACCTATAATTCTTTACTTATTTGAATTCTGTGCTCCCTTCACCCCTTTCCTCTCTCCTCCCACATAAAGGCATAAGGCAGCTTTCAATATATACCAAAACTGAATTACCATAAAAGATAAAATGCCAAAATAAAATAAAAAACAGTCTCCCTGGATAGTGCCTGTCCAGCTAAAAGCCTGCCCAAATTAAAAGGTCTTAGGGTGGTTCTGGAAGCTGTGCAGGGCTGTGAGAGGGCTCAAGGGAGCAGGGGTTCCAGAGAGAAGCCACAGCTGCCCAGAATGATGTGCTACATGTTTTGGCCAAGCCAGCCTGGTGCACTGATTGTGCTAGTAAGAGGTTGCTTTTGACTGCTGCTAGGGATGGTGATGGGGCATACTATACAGAGCTATGACTGTTTAAGGACTTACAGGCAAAAGTTGGACTCCTAAATTTTTCTCAGGAAACTATTGAGAACCAGTGCAGACTTTGAAGTAGTCGAGTTACATGCTCCTGGCAATTCACCCCCATCAGAAAGAGGCCTGCTGCTTTGTGCTGCAGCTCTAGAGGGCCCTCAAGGGTAGCCCCACATTTGAGTACAGACAATAGTGGCTAGATCCAAATCTGAAAGAAATGGCTGCAGCCTTCTTGCCAGATGGCACTAGGCACAGGTATGGTTGCTTGACAGAGTCACCTACTGAAGACTGCAAACCAAACCCTGACTAGATCCTCCACTCCTCCCTCTTCTTAAGGTTTCAGGCCTGGATCCCCGTTTCGGCGGGCGGGCACCCCAGTGTCTGGGAGATGTGGGTGGCAGCATCAGCATTGCAAACCGCAGCCAGTTCTGCAATAGCCAAACAGCAGGGCTGTCCTTCACTTTAAGGCCATTTAAGTAGTGCTCTCCTAAGATACAGGCTCAGGTTAGTCTAATTTGGCTAGGCTTAATCAGTTTGTAGCTGCAGACATCCCAGAAATTCAGGCACATGCCTGCAGTGGCTCAGGTTAGAAGCCAGGGGGGGATAGAGCAGCCCTCCCTTCCCTTCCACAATGCTGAGCTGAGCGGGGCATGGCCAGGCCCCTGCAGGATGCTCTGGTTCCCCCCACCCACCACCTTCTAAGCAGCCCAGCAAGGAATTGATAACAGTGTTTATAACCACCAACTCAGTGTTTATTAAGAAAACAACAGAGGGACATTACCAGCTACCTGCTAATTCAGCCTTTGTCCCATCTCCCACAGCCAGCATGTGGTATGCTAGCTAATGCTGAGACATGTGTGCGTAAGGCAGAGGGGTCAGGGGAATAATCCCTGCTTAGCAGGGAGTGGGGAGGGGAGAGGGGGAAGGTAGGCAGATGCCTGTAGTCTCTGCTGGAGCTCCAGCCAGGGAGCAGAGGAGAGGTGCCAGCTCTGCTGGGGAGAAGAGAGCCCTGTCTAACCCAGAGAGCATGCTGGGATGTTGAGGGAGTCTGGTTTAACTTAAACTAGCAAGGGGTCTGGGACAGACGTTGAATAAACCAGTTTGACCCAAATCAGTTATGTCTCATACCACATTCAACCAGGTTTAACTCAAACTGGTTTCAGCCATTTTCAAACTGGTTTATGTGCACTGAACATCTGTTCTGCTAGAGGTTTAAACCAGTTTCTGATCACTTAAACTGGTTTATGTGTAATGTCTGTCCTTAGCCTGAAAGGATCCCAAGACATATCAGTCAGTCCCAGTTAGACATGAGTGACATATGCCTCCTACACAAGGTGCAAACAGCACAGATTGAAGAGACAACCACGGTACAAGCCAGCTTTAAAAAGCACAATTACATGAAGCTTAAGCATAATCAGTGCTGTAACTGTCACGTGGCTTAATCACCTAGTCACCAGTCAGCACTGTGCCCTGGCTTTCCAAAATAGTTAAGACTGCTGTGCATCTTAGGACAATGTTTTCCACAATGAAAACTCACCCTGTGGACACACGGATGGATGCTCGGCACTTTCTGTGATGCTCCTGAGAGGCCTCCTGAAGACTGCAGAGATGGGGTAGTGGGATGCAGAGGTCTGACCGACCCGAATTCGTACCAGGAATATCTTTGTGCCATGTGACCTTGTGTTCCATGCTGAAGGGCCAGGTCCAAAGCCCATCTGAGTTAATGGAGTGATTCCCACTAGCCTGAATGGGCCCTGGATCTGACCTCAGGTACTGAAAATACTACGTTATGAATCTTTAATTGTGTTGCCTTGGATGAAGGTTCTTGCCTCCTCTTCCACTTCCTTTTCTGGTTGTTAAAAAAAACAGAGAGAGAAAGTGGGGGAACTCCATTATACTTCACCTTTCTACTTTTTTCCCACTGAAAATGTTGGCATTTTTAAAAATGCCATGTGGTAAAGTGAGGAATTTACTTGTCTTCTTTGTTAGGAGAAACCTCCATCATTTTTCTTTGGACAAATGAAAGTTGAAAAAGAGAGAATACAGTTCAACCTCTTGTTAGCATCTTCCGTTCATTACATTTCTCCAGTTGCAAAAAGAGAGTTCAATGGTTGCAATTTCTTTTGTTAACTACTGAAATGGAGATAAGTTTGTAAAGTCCATGGAGATGCTGGGATGACTATACGGTGACAGCGTGGGGCTGGGATCCAGGGAAGAACCACTGAGGAGTTTTGGTGAGCTGTTGCGGGCAGAGGGGCACTGACCCAGCCCAGCAAGGCAAGGGAGTGGGAGTGCTGACCTCGCCCACAACAGCTCACCAAAACTCCCCAAGTGTCCCTCCAGCCCCCAAAATTGCCCACCCTTGGTTTAAGTCATTGCAGGATCAGGGCTCAGAGATGCATGGACCACCAGGAAATACCAGATGAGTACTGCCCTTTGATGATATGTTCCTTTCAGGAGTCTAATACTGAGCACCAGAAAGCTCAGACCCTCAGATCACTAATGACTTTAGAAAAAATTGGGTCTTAGGTATTCTGTGGGAACAACTCCAAGGAGATAATATGAAATAAGGAAAAGAAAGAAATGAAGTAGGAATTAGAGAGAGAGATTTGGCTGATAGTAACATGGAGCAGGCCAGGGTTTTTTTCCTGAGTGCAGGGTTGTGGAAGGCTCATTGCTAGGGCACTGCAAAGGAAGTCCCTGTCCTGAGCAGTGGTGTCCACATGTACATTTGTGCAGTGGCGGATCTTTTGTGCAGTCAGCAGTGGCACATGGGGCAGTGGCAGCTGTTGGGCTGCCAGTGATAGTGCCGGGCTGACTAACAGCTGCAGCAGGGGCAATTTTTGTGCTCCAGCCCACACTCCACATGGGCACCCAGGGATGCTTTCCCTGTCACCCCCTAAATTATTCCACTGCCTATGTGCCCAGGGTTGAATGGGGCCTCAAAAGGACTGGAGTAACCCTGTACAAGCCCCATGGAGAAACGTGTGTGAACTGTTTTCAAATCCATTGGGGCAGAGCAACTTGGTGGGGGCCAGTCATTGCAATGGGCAGCATTTCCACGTGGTGGCACTCTTGCCCCCATCAGAGCCAGAGGAGTCTGTAGAGGTAAATGCAGCTTAGCTCATAAATGACAAATTGTGAAAGGAATCTGTAAGTTTCAGATCTCCTGCAGAGGATATCTATTTGACTTGAGATCTCTTTTTTACTTGATATTATGATGAGGGTGATAACCCGCTGCTAATTGGGCAGGATAAGGCCCCGACCCAGATTGCATGACCCTGGGAAAACATTGTTCTAGATATCCAGCATCCGCAGGGAATGGCAGGAAATGGCATTTTTCCCTTTGTAGGCTGGGAGCATTCTCACTTGTAAGGGGCTGCTGAGAACCGGACTCAGGGAATGCATGTAGCTGAGAACACAGCCAGGCAGCCTGGAGAGCAGCTCCCTGTAGGTAAATCTATGGGGAAAGGGGCATGGGGAGGGGGCAGATTGAGGCCCCCATAGTGAGGGAGGGAGTGGGGCAAGGGGGCTGCCCAGCCAAAGTCATGCATGGGTCTGGGTGTGGAGTGGGGTGGAGCCATGGGTGACTTGTCCAGGCAGCTTGTCCAGATTTGTGTGCAGGATGGGGTGGATGCGGGCTGCCCACTGTCCCCAAGCTGACCATGCCACCATGTCGAGGTACCTAGCAGCAGCCGGGGTGGTGGCATGGGGTTGTGCTCCCTGCTGCTACCTGGCAGGCAGGGGGTATGCAGCTGGCATGGGGCTCCAAAGGAAGGAGGGCAGGAAACCCCAAACCCACAGCAGGCAGCCTGCATCTGCTCCTGCTCCGCCTGGCTCTGGTCCAGCTGTGCTGCCAGTGGTGGGGTGGGGAGAGAGGCTGGTATGGGTTCTGCCTTTCCTTCTTGTAAAGGTGGTCACCCAAGGTCAGACTGGAGGGCACAGCGCACTTGGGCTAGTGGGAGGTTGGGGCTGAGCCAAAAGGCTGATTCTTACTTTTTGCTCATTTTTTCCAGGGCCTGGGGCTCTTTTCATGTTGGCTCTGACCTTGCTGGAGCCTGAGTGGTGGGCCCATGACCTGTGGGGGGAGGGAGTTTGCTCAGTATGATGCTGAGTGAGGATCAGGTGCTGTGGTGTTGGGCTCTGGGGCTGGTCAGGGTGGGCCCTGCTGCACCCCCTGCCTGGGGTGACCGTTATCAGGGTCCAAGTGGCTCTCTGCCTTGGGCTGTTACGTTTGGGGGCCAGCTCAGTCTGACACACTGCCCTAGGGACAACAGAGTTGCAGATCTGAGCAACTGCACATCTGGAAACTTGTAACACACAAGGAAACAACCCATTGTGGTTAATATTACCCACTCTGCAGCTCATTTGAATCAGCAGACAAACCACAGCAGCATTGCTCTTTGCAGTTACACTGCAGGGATATTCTTGTTCTGACTCCTTTTCTCAAAGAACCAAAACTGACTGCAAGACGGGTGGGTATAAACTGGCTGAGGGTAGGACCCAGAGTGTCCTTATGAATGGATCTGTGTCATTTTGGAGAGAAGTGGCCAGTGGCGTCCCACGGAGGTTGGTGCTTGGTCCAGTACTTTTCAATGTTTTTATCAAAGATTCAGATGTGGGGGTGAAGAGCTCACTGGCCAAGTACGCAGACGACACCAACTTATTGGGAAGCGTGGTCACATTTGAAGAGAGGCTACAGTTACAGGCAGACCTAGACAGGCTGGCAAGTTGGGTGAGTCAGAACCAGATGAAGTTTAACATTTAGAAGTGCAAAGTGCTCCACCTGGGAATGAACAACCTCATACACACCTACAAATGTGGTGGTGCCAAACTGACCAGCACCATGAGGGGACCGGGACATGGGGGTAATAAGAGATCACAGTATGAATCTGAGCCAGCAATGTGACGCTGTAGCCAGCAGGCCAAACAATAGTCTGACGTGCATCAATCAGTGCATCTCCAGCAAAACCAAGGGAGTGATTCTTCTGCTCTATTTGGGATTGGTGAGACCGCAGCTGGAGTACTGCATCCAGTTCAGGGCACTGCACTTGAACAAGCATATGGTACAGCTTGAGAGAGTCCAGAGAAGGGCCACCCATATGATCAGAGACTTGCAAGAAAAGCCATATGAGGAAAGGCTGAGGGACCTGGGACTCTTCAGTCAGTTTGGGGGGGAACTGTACCCCAAATTATTGAAAGCCAAACTCATGTCACGGCTGTGTGTTGCAACACAGGGGGGTCGAAACTGCAGGGGTGGTAGCTCGTACTGAGGCCACAAAGCCTGCCAAGTTTCAGGGAGACCGGTGTAGGGGTTTGGGAGGAACTGCCCCTCATGCTGTGGACAAGCAAAACTCGTGCCATGAGTGACACTGCGTGTGTTAAGGCACAGCGGGGTGACAGCTGCAGGGATGGTGGCCCCTGCTGTGATGCCTGCCAACTGTGGAGGAGATCAGTGCAGGGGGGCTCTGGGGCCCTGCACCCCTAGCTTCTGACAGACAAAACTCTTGCCAAGTCTGTGTCTGTCTTGGGGCAGTTGATTGTCTGTATTGAGTCTTTCCTCTCCTTTGCCTGGTTTTGTAGGTGCTGATTTCTGCTCGTTAAGTCGTTATGTAGTAGCTAGGTCCTGTGTATTGAGCTGGTCTCCGAGTCCCTGGTCCCTGAGTGAATCATGATTGATTGGTAACCGGGAACACAGCAGCTGAGCAGCCAGGCCTGCAGCAGTGTCTCCCCTCCCGCCCCAGGACAGACAGTCGGTCCCACAGCACCCATGGCATGAGTTTTGCTTGTTCGCAGCTTGAGAGGCAGTTCCCCCCAAACCCCTGCACCAGTCTTCTTGAAACTTGGCAAGCTTTGTGGCCTCAGTAAGACCTACCAGTCCTGCAGTTTTGACCCCACTGTGTTGTAACGCATAGACGTGACAGGAGTTTTGCTTTCAATTATTTGGGGTACAGTTGCCCCCAAACCCCTCCACCGATCTTCTTGAACCGTGGCAGGCTTTGTGGCCTCAGTAAGAGCCACCATCTCTGCAGTTGTCATCCTGCTACGTTGTAACAGCTAGACATGACGAGTTTTGCTCTCAGGAATTTGGGGTGCCGTTTCCCCAAAACCCCTGAACCGATTGTTTTGAAACTTGGCAGGCTTCATCCTATCAGCAGATTCTACCAACCCTGAAAATTTAATCCAAATAGTACAAAAAAACAACAGTTATAGATATTTTATTTTTTCCCCGTTATACCCTATGGCCGAATGTCCGAGGCGGCTCCGAAGCGCTTCGGGAAGCCGAACAAGGCAGCGCTTCGACCCAATATGCTATTTCGGACCCCAAAGCATCCGAAGCTTCTCTGGATCCGAAGCTCTGTCTGAAGCCTTGCACAGCCCTACCAGGTTGGTCAGGCATGACTTGCCCTTGCTGAATCCATGCTGACTTTTCCTAATCAGCTGCTTCTCCTCCAAGTGCTTAGAAATGGATTATTTGAGGATCTGCTCCATGATTTTTCTGAGGACTGAGGTGAGGCTAATTGGTCTGTAGTTCCCTGGATTCTTCTTCTTTCTTTTCTTAAAGATGGGCACTATATTTGCCCCTTTTCAAGTTTCTGGGACCTCCCCCAAACACCATGAGTTTTCAAAGATAATGGCCAGTGCCTCTACAATCACATCAGCTAACTCCCTCAGCACCCTCAGATGTATTGCAGCCGGCCCCATGGACTTGTACACATCCAGCTTTTCTAAATAGTCCCTAACCTGTTCTTTCACTCCTGAGGGATGCTCACCTCCTCCCCAAATTGTGCTGCCCGGTGCAGTAGTCTGGGAGCTGACCATGCCTGTGAAGACTGAGGTGAAAAAGGCATCAAGCACTTCAGCCTTTTCCTCATTATCTGTCACTGGGTTGTCTTCCCCATTCAGTAAGGGCAACACCAACTGCACAGACATGCACCGATCTGCAGGTGTGTCTGCTCCAGCCATGGCCTTTTCCCTTGACCAGAAGGATCAAGGTGAACACCAGCTCTGCCCCCATCTGCTTCACCCTTGCACCCAGAGCCCTGTAGTGACTTTTGATCTGCTCAGAGCCACCCTTGGCAGTATCATTGGTGCCCATATGGCTGAGCAGCATGGGGTAGTGGTCAGAGGGCCGGATGAATCTTGGCAATTGTTCCGTGACATGTTGTATCCTTGCTCCAGGCAAACAGCAGACCTCCTGGGACAACAGGTCAGACAGGAAGATGGATCCCTCTGTCTGCCGCAGGAGGGAGTCTCCAACCACCACCACCCATCTCTTTCTCTTTGTGGCAGTGGTCTTGATTCTCCCCATCTTGGGAGGCCTGGCCTGGCTTGGCCTGGCCTCTTCTACCAGTGGAACGTGCTCTTCCTCCCCTGTTGCAAGTGCTCCATATCTGTTCTCCAGGCAAACCACTGCACATGGGGATGATGACTTCTTCTTCTGCCAGAAGATAGAAGCTTCCAGCTTCCACCTTTCTAGGAGTCCATGCCCTCTTCCTTTGCTAGCACTACATCTAGTAGTCCTTCCTCCACAGTCCTAGAGGCTTCCTTTAGCATGGTATCGATGAAGTCCTCATGGAGGAGGATGCTTCTGAGCCTTGCTACCTCCTCCTGTAGCTCTCTTGCCTTCTCTTTAAGGGGCATCCCCAGAAGGCACCGCTCACATTGCAGGCACTCGCCCACCTGGCTGACACTGCAAGCTGCTTTCTGCACAGCACAAAACCAGGACCTGGGTGGAAGCCTCCACGGTGTGTGGTCCTGTCTGGAGAGATGCCTCAAACATGGAAGCAGAGGAAGAGCTAGAAGTGGCAGTGACTCTGGGATTGTGATGTCCTCCAGCTATGTCCCAAGGTCTTCTAATCTGCTCCCTCTCACTTCCTGCCTCTCTTTCCAAGCGGATCTTCCCTAGCAAACTCCTGTGTAGCTGGCCTGTTTGCTCTTCCTTGATCCTGTGGAGTTCCCCTGTTCTCTGTAAACCTATTTCCTCTTAGGAAATTACAATGAAGGACCAGTGACTCTGGGATTGTGATGTCCTCCAGCTATGTCCCAAGGTCTTCTAATCTGCTCCCTCTCACTTCCTGCCTCTCTTTCCAAGCGGATCTTCCCTAGCAAACTCCTGTGTAGCTGGCCTGTTTGCTCTTCCTTGATCCTGTGGAGTTCCCCTGTTCTCTGTAAACCTATTTCCTCTTAGGAAATTACAATGAAGGACTGTATGAAAGTTTCCAAGCAAACTCCACCTCATTCTGGCCTCTAGTTAAACAAGGGGCTTAAGTCTTGATCTAGGTTCTGTGTTTTAGCTACTCAAATAAAACTATGTAGCTTAGTCAGGCCTAATTACATATACAGAAAGAAACTTAGCTTTAAGGTTCCCCTTTGAGGAGCGGGACAGCAAACTGACCTGTGAAATTCTGTGTTTTAGCTACTCAAATAAAACTATGTAGCTTAGTCAGGCCTAATTACATATACAGAAAGAAACTTAGCTTTAAGGTTCCCCTTTGAGGAGCGGGACAGCAAACTGACCTGTGAAATGACTACCCAACTGTCCTGTTTGCTTCCTCGTGTTCACTTGTTCCTTATATACCTCTCCTGGGCCTGGACTGGCTGAGCCCCTTTGTTAGGGCCCTTTGTCTCAATCAGCAATCAGTCTACTCAGCTGCTCACTAATTTCCCTAAAAAGCCTTGTGGTTATGGATGTGGGCAACTGGTGCCACCTCAGTCGGGGGGGGGGGCATGTGCCCCCCCAGGGACCAGTCAGCGACCAGGGTGAGCAGGTCCCCTCCATGGCCACTCTCACTAACGGGGGGGATGTTCCTCCCCCAGCTGATCACTCCCTCCCACTTGCCTCCCCTGCCCATCGCTAGAATAGGGAGCATGGCCTGTCAGGGGGTGCACCAACACTCTCTGGGGGTGCACATGCACCCCCATGCTTCCATGGGAGCTGCTCTCCCCTCTGCCTGGCTGCCATGTGCGTGTGGCACCCCTTGCCCGATCATCCTCCTCCCACTCCCCACAGCCCCAAGCCCCCTTGGAGGCTGGAACTGCCAGCCTGAAAAAGGTAACCCATGCTTTCCTGCGATTTTCTGTAATTGTTCACAACCCTTTCAAATATTCTGTTGACCCACTTTTGGGTTGCAATCCATGGGCTGAGAAATGCTGGACTAGACGATCTCTTGAGGTCCCTTCCAGCCCTCATTTTCTATGATTCTAGAATTCACAGACACCAGCAAGCCAGGTCCCTTTGTGCACTCTTCATTATCCAGGTCCAAGCTAAGTGCAGGGTTTCCTTGAACTATACAACAAGGTTGAGGTTTCAAAGGTGCCTTAATCTCCTGTTACATAGAACACACACAAGCCCTGAAGTTGGAAGTTGGGCATAGGTGGTTGTAGCATACAACAGAGCAAAGCACAGGCCCCACCCAGCCTCCAGAGTCAAATGAAGCTGAAATTTGAATTCAGGCCAAGGCAAATATTTACACAGGGAGCTGTGCCATAGGCCCATAAAGGAGGCTGCAGCACTCCCCACCCCTCTCCCACTAACTGAACAAACAGTCACCCAAAGCCAGACCTTGACCTGTCCTTTCCCAGTGCTCTGTCGGTTCAGGCCCCTGCTGCAGTCATTCTGCCCAGCATTGCTCTGGCAGTGCAGAGCACCAGACCTGAGAGCAGCTGTGACCCTCCCAGGTGCTCCCCCCACATTGGGTTAGGCCAGTCCCAGCGCAGCCCCAGCGCAGGGGTGTATCTGAGGTTAGGGGTGTGTGACTGTAGCATAGACTCACAGAAACTACGGTGAGAAGGGCCCCAGGCAGTCACACCTAGCTTAAGCCCCTGCTCAAGGCAGGATCATCTCTGTCTAAACTGTCCCCAAACCTGCCCCGGCCAAGGGCTTTTCTAATAGCTCCTTAAAACCTCCCAAGGATGAAGCCCCCACAGCCTCTCTAGGTGTCTGTTCCTGCTTTGAACCATGCTCAGATTGAGAAAACTGCCTAATACCCAACCACATTTCCCTTGTTCAGTGTAAG
>NW_005843824.1:40717-41006 GCF_000455745.1 Alligator sinensis | reverse complement strand
CATCAGTGCTCAGTGTGTGGGAAGAGATTCAGGAGATCCGGCTCCATGGCCGAGCACCAGCGCATCCACACAGGGGAGAAGCCGCATCAGTGCTCTGAGTGTGGGAAGAGATTCAGCCACTCGGACACCCTGGCCAAACACCGCCGTATCCACACAGGGGAGAAGCTACATCAGTGCTCAGTGTGTGGCAAGAAATTCAACAAATCCAGCTCCATGGCCAAACACCAGCGCATCCACACCGGGGAGAAGCCGCATCAGTGCTCTGTATGTGGGAAGAGATTCACCCACT
>NW_005843824.1:27188-30788 GCF_000455745.1 Alligator sinensis | reverse complement strand
CTCTGGCTCCCTGACTCCCCCCCACCGTCCCCACATGCGGGAGAAGCCCCACCAGTGCTCGGTGTGTGGGATGAGATTCAGGAGATCCGACTCCATGGCCCAGCACCAGCTCATCCACACAGAGGAGAAGCCACATCAGTGCTCAGTGTGTGGGAAGAGATTCAAGAGATCTGACGCCATGACCCGGCACCAGCGCATCCACACAGAGGAGAAACCACATCAGTGCTCAGTGTGTGGGAAGAGATTCAGGAGATCCGGCTCCATGGCCGAGCACCAGCGCATCCACACAGGGGAGAAGCCGCATCAGTGCTCTGTATGTGGGAAGAGATTCACCCAATCTGCCACCCTAGCCAACCACCACCGTATCCACACAGGGGAGAAGCCGCATCAGTGCTCTGTATGTGGGAAGAGATTCACCCAATCTGCCACCCTAGCCAACCACCACCGTATCCACACAGGGGAGAAGCCGCATCAGTGCTCTGTATGTGGGAAGAGATTCACCCAATCTGCCACCCTAGCCAACCACCACCGTATCCACACAGGGGAGAAGCCATATCACTGCTCTGAGTGTGGGAAGAGATTCACCCAATCTGGCCATCTTTCCCAGCACCAGCGTGTCCACACAGGGGAGAAACCACATAAAAGATCTGTGTGTGGAAAGAGTTTCAGTCACTCCTCCAACGTGGCCCAGCACCAGCTTCCACCCCCAGGACCATCCATAATCCTGCCAGCAATGCAGGAAGGGCTTGCAGATGCCTACCAGCTCAGTACCCCGCAGTGTCTGCATTTAGGCAAGAAGCCATATGCTGGTGGAGTGCAGAAAGGGGTCACCCAGCCTTCGGCCCTTCCTTGCAGGGCACTGCAGGACCCCAAGGACCCAGAACCTGCCCCTCAAGATTTGCTTGGTGGGGAGGGTTGAGCAGGAAACACTGCAGGCATCACCCGCCTAGATGCTGAAGAAGTGCCTTTACTATAGGGTGCCATCCTCAAGACAGCTGGCTGCATATGACACATAGCCCAGGACAGTCCCTATCTCTCAGCTTCGTCTTCCCTCCTGGTTTCAAGGTTCCTTTATACGAGGATCTTGAGTTCCAACAAGAAGGACATTTATGGTTGTGTAAGCCTTCCTGCCCTCCACCCTGACCTCGCCTTTCCTCACTGCCTCGTTACCTCCCCCCCGGCCACCCCTCTCATGCCTACTGGGGTCAGGAAGGAGCTGCTGCTGCAACACCCTGAGCCAGTTGGGCAGGTTTTGCTTTTCTGCCTCTCTCCAGAACTCTTCACTGCTGGGCACCTGCAGCTCCTCCTGCCCTCCTTCCCTTCATTGTATTTCCTCTAATGAAGTCTCTGCTAAAAAAGACCCAGAAGAGAACATGGTATCCCTCTGGGTGCTTTCTCTGTGCCCTCCAGAGCTGTGAGATGGGAACAAAGCTGGGCCTAGAGCCCTTTCCAGGACTGATATCTGTGATTTTCCAGCCCCTTCCCTTTCCAGATGATTCACCATACTGCAGGGGTTATTGCTAACCCTAGGGAGCCGGAGTTGGTCACACATGAGGCATTGATCCCATGTCCTGCTGTGCAGCAAGGACTGTGCTGGGGGCTTTTGAAGGAACCTCCTGCATGGGGGCAGTTGGGGTAATGGGTGAAGGAGGTGCAGCCCGTGGCAGGGTGGGGAGTGTGAGGATGTGCTCTACATGAAATGCAGCACGTTGTAATCTCCCATGATGAATTTTGGTGGTTCCCTGTAGAAGCCAAAGCCATTTGGCCCCGTGGTTGCCTTGTAGGGGCTACTCCAAGAGGTTAACAGCCCATCACTGAGCACACTCATTCATTCATCTGCCCCGTAATTGTCCTCTCTGCTGATCCCTCCCAGTGTATAAAGCCACCCCCACTTTCCCTGTATTACAGTGTTTAAGCAAATAACCTGGTGACTTTTGAGTGAGCCTCAGTTGCATCTTCACAAGGCCTGAGTACCGTGTCTGCTTCCTGAAGGCTTCTCGCACTGGTTTTGTGACAGCCTTATGGAGGAGAGTATGGTGTGTTACAGACATAGATGTATAAACACTTGTCTTCAGGGCCCTGAGCAGGGCTGAATACGAGCACAGGGAGGCACCTAAGTCCACCAAGGCCCCTGTAATGGAGCTGTTGGTCCCCGTTACTTGGAAAAGTGAAGGAAGAAACTTACCGTGCCAGTGGCGGGGCGGCAGAAAATGCTGACGTCTTCAGTTGGCGTCGAGAGCATTCAGTGCACCTGTAAGACAGAAAGCGTTCTTTCGAATTTACGGTGGGAAAACCCAGATTAGGAGAAAAACTGGCCACTCTCCAGAGAAAAGAATTGATGTGATTGATACTAGATTTCCTGAACATATTTCGTGAAAAACCTGGTAGAGCAAAGGGCGCGGTGCATAGTATCAAGAAATGTAGTTTGGGCCAGGAGGAGGCCAAGTATCTGGGTTTCCAGGTAGGACAAGGGCGAGTAAGACCATCGGCAGACAAAGTGCAAACAATAAGGAGATACCAAAATACTCAACACTGAGGCAGTACAGGTTGTTCCTAGGTTTTGTTAACTATTTTCGGAGATTTGTTAGAAACTTTTCTAAAATCGTGACACCTCTCACAGACACAAGGGGTAAGCTTAGGTAATTAAGATGGTCAGATCAAGCGGTGAATGCTTTTGAGGAGATTAAGTATTTACTTTGTAAGGAACCTGTTCTATATACACCCAAGTTTCAGGAGCCATTTGTCCTACAAACAGATGCATCAGGGTGTGCCATGGGAGCAGTATTGTTCCAAAAAGTACAGGGAGAGGAGCACACACCAGCAAGAAATTTTCCGAGGCTGAAACAAGATACTCAACTATAGAAAGGGAATGTCTGGCTATAAGATCAGGGGGCGGAGTTGTTATGCTGTTACCTGTTGGGACAGAAATTTGTGCTGATCACTGATCACGCACCCTTAAAATGGTTGCAGACAGTGAAAACCAATAATGCCTGCATAATGCGGTGGCGCTCGTGTTACAACCATTTAATTTCTCAGTAGAACATCGAGCCAGCAAGAAGAATGCAGTAGCAGACTTTCAGATCTCAATCCACAACCGAAGGAAGCTGAACAAGGTGGAGAAATAGAAAATTGATCGGATTCAGCAAGTCACATGAGCCAGAACAGAAACAGCTCGTTTTGGGAACTACAAACTAAGAGGGGAGGTATGTAACAGTGGGCCGTTGGTCCCCGTTACTTGGAAAGTGAAGGAAGAAACTTACCATGCCAGTGGGGGGCGGCAGAAAATGCTGATGTCGTCAGCCAGTGTCTGGAGCGCTCACCACACCTGTAAGACAGAAAGCGTTATTAATTGAGAACAAGAAATTATAGCGATAAAAGGAAAGATGAACGGATAATAAGTCCCCGAAAGGGGAGCCTAGAGCCATGGTGAGTTAATGACGGTGTTGGCTTTCATGCAGAGGCATGAGAGCAATGGAGGGTAATGTCCCTCAAGAAGCAAGTATCAAGGATATCGAAGCATTGCCTGCAAACCAGGGAGCGGTTTCATAGTAGCTAGGGTCAGGAGGGACCTGAACAGATCATCTAGCCTGACCCCCTGCC
>NW_005843824.1:24051-26719 GCF_000455745.1 Alligator sinensis | reverse complement strand
TAATGACTCCGAGATCCCTTTCCGCCTCTGTGCTTTCCAGAGGGGAACTCCCCAGCCTGTATGTGTGCTATGGATTCCTTCTCCCCAGGTGCAGCACCCTGCATTTGTCTATGTTGAACCCCATCCTATTCTCACCTGCCCACTTTTGTAGTCTGTCTAAATCTAGTTGCAGCCTCTCTCTCCCTTCAAGTGTGTCAACCTCGCCCCACATCTTAGCGTCATCAGCAAACCCCAGATCAGGTAACAAGAAATAATTAGAGACTTTGTTATAAGTTAATGATTGAATAACTGGACTGTAGAAACTTTTTTAATGGTGCTCTATCCGAAGTGGGGGAAGAATCCTGTCGGTCAAAGAAGCTGTTTCGATAGTTGTTGTTTTTTTCTCCTTTATTTTTTTTTGTTTCATTGTGGGTTTCAAATATGACAATGAAGTTATGAACAGGATGTGTCCACAAATGCCCAGAACCATGTTACTTATTGTGAAGTAAGCAGATCTCTGCTCACGGAGAAAAAAAAAAGTAAAAAGAAAGATTATTTTACAACTGCGACCATAGCACAGAGTTGCCTGTGTATTCTTTTTCGAATAAACTCCCATCAAGTCGTGGCAGGCGAGTAACACACGGGAGAAACTCTGAGTCAAAGCATTTCTCTCTATAATTGATTTAGGAATCATACTCACTCACAGTTCCTACTAGCCAAAATGGATCAGTCCCTGCGTGGGGATGATTCCAGCCTCCCTTTCTGCAAAGTAAAAGGCCAAATGGCTGCTTCTCTCCTACAGCAGCTCCAGCAAGAAAGTGGGAACATGGGGAAAGTCCAGCTGGGAACCTGCTAATAAGGTTAGGGCTCCACTTCCCCCATAGCCACAGCCATGTAGGGCTGCAATTCCTATTGGATGATGGCATTCCCACCAGGAGGGATACAGACACTAAATCTTTCCTTTTAATGAATCTCCCCTGGGTTCAGTTTCCAGAGACCCCGAGTGCTGCTGAGCAAGGTGAAGTTGGAGGTGGTTATTTAGTGTCCAGCTTCACATCCCACATAGCCTGGGTCAGGTTTCTTGTTAACTTTGCTCCCGTGATGATCCCTCTCACCACTACTATGTCAAAACCTCCAGTTTTACTGTCTGTGAATGCCCAGTGAGCCTCTGAATATGTGAAATGGACCTTCTCCTCTGTCCCTGTCCCAGTTTATCCAGATCCTTCCTTGTCACTCGTGGTAGAAATGGATGCATCCACCACCATAATAGGTGCGGTGCTCTCCCAATGGCAGGGCCCAGGCCATGTTCTTAATCCCTGAATCTTCTTTTCCTGTAATCTCCCCAGCAGATCAAAACCTTAAGATTCTGACCTGTGAACTCATGGACACAAGAGTAGCTCTTGGGAAGTGTAGCACCAAGTACAGGTCCTTACAGAGAAGAAAAACCTACAATAATTGCTAATGCCTCAGGCATTCAACCAGAGGAAGCTTTGCCCTCTGGTTTTCTTCCACTTTGACTTTCAAACAATGTATGAGCTGGGGTCTAGACATGGGAAAGCATTACATATTACAAAACTAGACATCGAGCCATTGATTACTACCCTCTGAGCCCAATGCTCCAGCCAGTTTTCTATCCACCTTACAGTCCTTTCATCCAGCCCATACTTCCTTAGCTTGTCTGTAAGAATGTTGTGGGAGACTGCATCAAAAGTAGTGGTAAAATCAAGGTATACCACATGCACTGGTCTCCTTGAGGATCTGCTCCATGATTTTTCCAGGGACTGAGGTGAGGCTGACTGGTCTGTAGTTCCCTGGATCCTCCTTTTTCCCTTTCTTAAATATGGGCACCATGTTTGCCCTTTTCTAATCATCCAGGACCCCTCCCAATTGCCATGAGTTTTCAAAGAGGACACCAGCCAACTCCCTCAGCACCCTCAGGTGCATCCCATCAGGTCCCATGGACTCGTACACATCCAGGTACATGTACGTGGTGCCCCCTGTCTCACCGCCCTCCTGCTCCCTCCCAGCTCCCTGCAGGCTGGAGCTCCGAGAGCTCGCTGCAAAACTGCAAAAGCTATGGGTTTCTCTGCTAAAATGAGAAATCCACATTTGACTCTAGTAAAGGGGAAACCTGTGGTTTACTCCATTTTTCCATTGGAAACAGAAAACCTGAATCCCTGGTTACAACCAGGTGAGTTTAATTATGGAGGTTGTTTAACACAACTGGAACCACCCAGTGTGCTGGAATTATCCATCTACTGTTGTAGTTGTACATTTTATCTAAATTGTTAGTTGCATTAACTATTGTTATTCATAGATTTCATAGACATCAGGGCTGGAAGGGACCTCAGAAGATCATCGAGTCCAGCCCCCTGCCCAAAGGGCAGGAAGTCAGCTGGGTTCATAGGATCCCAGCAAGATGAGCATTCTTGAAGGTGTTCAATGTAGGTGCTTGAACCACCTCCGGTGGCAGGCTGTTCCAGACCTTGGGGGCTCGGACAGTAAAGAAATTCTTCCTTATGTCCAGCCTGAAACGGTCTTGTAGTAGTTTGTGACCATTCGACCTCGTCATCCCTTGGGGCGCTCTGGTGAACAGACGTTCCCCCAGATGCTGGTGGTCACCCCTGATAAACTTGTAGGTGGCCATCAGATCATCCCTGAGCCTGCGCTTTTCCAGGCTAAAGAGCCC
>NW_005843824.1:17115-20221 GCF_000455745.1 Alligator sinensis | reverse complement strand
GCGGGCCTTAGGGCCCTTGACCACCGTGGTCCGTGCCCCTGGCTGGACAGAGCGGGAGGTCCCGGAGTCCTCCTTTGGCCTGGAGGGAGACTGTGGTCTACCCTCCGCCTCCCGGGGGAGAAGGGCCTGGCAGTAGGAGTCCATCTCCTGCTCGCAGTCCCTGATGGCACGCAGTCTCTGCACTGTGGCCTGGAGCTCCTCCAGCTGGCGCGCCAGAGACCCCACAAGGGAGCAGACCCCACAAGGGGAGGTCACCGTGCTCCCAGGCCCCAGAGCCTGAAAAAGGGACAGGCAGCCCCCGCAGCCCAGAGCCAGGGGCTCCGTCTGCGTGGAGCCCGGAACCAGGGGCTCCGTCGGGGTGGCCGTCTCTGAGGTGCCAGAGCGGGGGGCCGCAGAGCCCATCCGTGGCATGCCTCTGGGAGGCATATATTCTTTCAGTATGATACTTATTATGGGCTGGAAGAGACTTTACAGATCATTGTGATTTTTTTCTGTATATTAACTGGTTGTGTGTAATAAAGACCTCATATGGTTAAGGGCTTGCAGGCCAAGCCCTATGAGGAGAGACTGGGGCACCTGGACCTTTTCAGCCTCCGCAAGAGAAGGTTGAGAGGCGACCTTGTGGCTGCCTATAAGTTCATCACGGGGGCCCAGAAGGGAATTGGTGAGGCTTTACTCGCCAAGGCGCCCCCGGGGGTTACAAGAAATAATGGCCACAAGCTAGCAGAGAGCAGATTTAGACTGGACATTAGGAAGAACTTCTTCACAGTTCGAGTGGCCAAGGTCTGGAACGGGCTCCCAAGGGAGGTGATGCTCTCCCCTACCCTGGGAGAGGAGGTTAGATAGGCATCGAGCTGGGGTAATCTAAACCCAGCTCTCTTTCCTGCCTATGCAGGGGGTCGGACTCGATGATCTATTGAGGTCCCGTCCAACCCTAACATCTATGAATCTATGGGTTCAGAGCGAATTCCTGGGCGGTGAGGGTGAGGCACTCACCTCTCCATGGGACACCTCAGTCGGTAGCGTGCCTGAGGGGCTGCCAGGGCTACTGGCACCCTGAGGACCCCAAATCCAGTGCAGCACCTGGCCTTAGCATGCTGGCACAGGTTACATTTGCCTGGCAGGTACACAGTTTCCTATTGAACTTAAGGGTTGGTTGTAGATCTCATATAGGGGACTACAGAAGAGTTAAGATCTAAATGGGAACTAATCATGAATACATGCCCCTCGGTTAATATTTACAGGTGTCTGTATAGCAGTTGGGATCATTAATCCTGTTTTATGAATGTGTTATTCTGTCAGTATACAAAACGAAGGGTTTAGGTTGTGTCTACACTGGTTGATGAAAACCACAGGTGTGGGCAAAAGGAAACGGTTCCAGACAGGAGTCGCTCCCTGGATGTTTTCAGTGAACTCTTCAGGTTCAAAGTGCTTGTGAACACAGTGCTCTGTAGTGCGGATACATGATACTATACTATAGTACTAGAGTAAAAACAGCTGAAAAAAAATCCCAGAGCCTCCATTGATAGAGGGCAGGACCTAATGGTTCTGGGATCCTGGGCAAGGTGAAGGGGACAAGCCGAAACCCCTGGCAGCAAAGAGAAGTGATGGTGCAGGGGAGTGACAGAGTCCCCCAGCAGAGCATCAGAGACCTGTGGCAGAGTGGCAGAGACCCCCCCAGTGGCATGGAGCGATGGAGAGCCCCAGTGGAGCAATGGAGACCCCTGGAAGTTTTTTAAAATAATTTGTAGCCGAGGCCAAATTAGCCAAAACTAATTCCAAATCCAAGAGTGCAGAACCGTAAGTGGTTTGTGGGGGCTGCAGGCCCATTGGGGCAGGGGGTGCAGGGCACAGGGGAAGGGGCTTTGACCCCGGGAGGGAGGAGAGGGAGGCTCCAGGGCATGAGGCTGGGAAGCAGGGAGCTGTGGGGGGTGTTTCTGGAGCCAGCCCAGTCCCTGCAGCCTCTGTCAAGGTCGGACAGAGGCGAGATCAATCCCGAGGCTGCTTTGAATGGGGGACTGTCTGGGCTGTCAGGCTGGGCAATGACTGGGCCTGGGGCAGGGGGTCATGGTCTGGGGTCTCCTATCACAGGTGAAGCCAGAGGCGGAAATGCAGGAGCAGGACCCTGGAGGTCTCCAAGCTTCAGCCAGTTCTGCATCTCCCAAAACATTGTAGAAAACTTTTGAGAGCCCATTTTTTCCTGGTGTTCAGCCTTTCGTTCAGTTTCTGAGCACCTCCCTCGCCTCCTGCACCCTGTGCTCTTCTTCTACCTGGTGACCGTCCTGTTTCTTGAGGCTGTGAAGTTGGTTTCTTATTCCTGGGTCCCTGTTCCTTTTTCAAAGCTAAGCTATATACCCTATAAAAGGTGGACACTGTGGTGTCCAGCCAGATAAAAAAGATTCTTTCAATTATATCTTGGTAGTGTGGAAGTCAAGTTGTTCAGTTACCTGAAGGTTAAATCCCTTTCTCATGATGAGGTGCTTCTGAGCTTTTAGCATTTCACAGGTAGCCACTGGACTCCTGGACCTTCCCTAGCGCGTGGCCCGGGGTGGGTGTAGTGACTTTCCTTCCATTGTCTCCTGTTCTGGGGGACAATCTTGCTGCCTTGGACTTTGCAAACCTTCTGCTCGTTTGCTGCTGAACTTTGGTTTGTCTACTATTGATTTTGAGCATCAAACGGTGAGGAATTTTTGTTTAACAGCTGCAAAGCTTGCCTGGCTGCAAGCCGAGTGTGTGTGCTGTGTTTCAGAGCTCTGCAAGAAAAGGGCACCAAAACTTTGGAGAGGGTGCATAAGCTTTACCAGACAAGAGGGTATGCAGTGCACAGTGCATGCTTTTTATTGGAACATCTGAATTGGACCAGAGCCCATATTGCTAATCCACCATAAAAACTGAGGGAGGAAAGGAGAAAGAAAAGGGGAAGAAGAGAAGCTGGGAGGAGTGGACTCCCACTCTGGAGGAAGAGGGCACAGACTCAGTCCAAGCCAGGGGAGACCAAGCTGAAACTTGCCTAGGGAGAAGGCATCAGGACAGGGGAGAGCCTGTCACCCAGTGAGAAGCTGATTCCCCACCGGGCTTGGAGCTATGCAACCAGGGACACAGGTGC
>NW_005843824.1:15416-17084 GCF_000455745.1 Alligator sinensis | reverse complement strand
AAAGAGTGGGGAGGGGTTGGTAAGCAATGCTGGTAGGCTTGCTGGGGCTGGGAGAAGCTGCAGAGCCCTTAAAGGTTTAATGACCAGGCTATGAATTGTGTTTGGCTGAGATGCCGGGTGAAACCTGAGCTCGGAAGCTGCAGTCAGAGACTTGCAGAAGAAAACACTTGTCTGCAGGCGGATGTGCTGGGAGGGGGAGACAGCCCCAAGAGGGAGTGTGCTGGTAGATAACAAACCAGCATGGGCGTGTGAGGGGACGCCTAACCACTCGTGTTTGCAGTAAGTGTGTTTCCAGAGGGCAACTGCTTACGAGAACGATCTGCCAATAAAAGAAATCAAAAGATACCAAAGGGATCATATTGCTTGCAGCAGCTGTTTCATAGTTTCATAGTTGGTCGGGTCGGAAGGGACCTGAGCAGATCATCAAGTCCGACCCCCTGTCATGGCAGGAAAAAGTTCTGGGGTCAAATGACCCCGGCGAGGTGTTCGTCTAACCTCCTCTTAAAGACCCCCGGGGTAGGAGCCAGCACCACTTCTCTTGGAAGTTGGTTCCAGATCCTAGCCTCCCTGACAGTGAAGTTGCGCCTCCTGATGTCTAGTCTGGACCTACCCTCTGCCAGCTTGTGACCGTTATTTCTAGTCACTCCTGGTAGCGCTCGGGGGAACAGGGACTCCCCCAATGCCTGCTGGTCCCCCCTGACTAGTTTGTAACAGGCCACTAGATCCCCCTCAGCCTCCTGCAGGACTCCAGCTGCGGCCTGACCTGTGCTGCATAGAGAGGGAGGATCACCTCCTTGGACCTGCTCGAGATGCATCTGTGGATGCACGACAAGGTGCGGTTAGCCTTTCTGACCGTATCCCCAACAGCCTCTGGATGATCCTTGTGAGTAAGCTACCTGAGATCCACCTGGATACACAGCTTGCAGTGACTGGGAAGGGAGATCAAAGGCTACCCCAGCCACAGGAGTTTGCTCTATGGGGAGCCACCTGGGCAGGTCCCGTGACTGGTTGGCTCACCTGTCTGTCAACCTGGTTGCCCCGGGTTACTTGACTCCCTATATGAGCACTGACCTCATTGTTTAGGGCTGGGGCATGGCTCCTATAGTTGAGCGGGGTTGCTTTTTAAACTGATTGGTTGGCATCCGACCCCTGCCTTGATTGGACCTGGAAAGGTGATGTCATGAGAATGCACTGGGCTTCAGCCAATGGAGCTGCTTCTGGTGGGAACTTAGTGATGAGGTCACAAAAGTTATTTCAGAGGAGGCGGAGTCATCCTGGGGGGACACGTGAGGACCTGGGGGGGGGGGGGGGGGGCGGTCTCTGGGAGCTCCCTGTGCCTCCAGCCCTGCAGGACTGCTCTAGGAGGGGGCCACGGGCACCCCAGGGAGATGCCCGAGCTGTGGGCTTGGGTGCACAGTGAGCTGCCTGGCTCTGCGCAGTAGTGCCCGGCACCAGGTCATCGCAGGTGCAGTGCGGAGACCTGCGTAGGCTGGGGCCTGGGGTGCAGCTGGGGCGGGCAGGGGGACAGAAGCCCCAGGGTGCAGCGTGTCCCCCGACCCCCCCCGTGCTGCCGCCCCCATCTCCATGCATGTGTTCCCTCCCCGCCCCGCCCAGCCCCCAGTGACACGCGGATCTGGTCCCCGGTCCAGGCAGCGCGCCGGCGCAGGA
>NW_005843824.1:5956-11580 GCF_000455745.1 Alligator sinensis | reverse complement strand
CCCCCCCCCGGGGCCCCCCCGGACAAACTGCGGCTCTGTCCCCTGCTCACCGCACTCCGACTGGGCAGCGCTTGCCCCAGGCCCAGCATCACTCCTTCCATCACTGCCTTCATCACTGCCTTCATCTGCCACCTGCCATGCCCCTTCCACCCACCCCTCCCCTTCTAGCAAACCAGACGGACCAGCTGCCCGCTTTCCATGCTGCCAGCTGTCCTCACTGCATGTGCACTGCGGCTGCGCCCAGCACTGACCCTTTATCAGCCAAATTATTGGCCGCTTGAAGACAATTTTTCCTATATAGATCATTTTGTTTATATCGGTGCCAATCTGATACGGGACCATGTATCGGTGCACCTGTACTGCTTTCCTTTACCTGCCCGGAGTGCTCTGTCATGACACCGCTTTGCATCCTTGGCCTGAACTTTTTGCTTGAGGGTCCTGTACAGAAGAAGTCTCCCCATCCCTGGAGACTTGGTTTCATAGCCTTTTATACCTCCGATTGGTTGGTGCTTTGTTGCCTACAACCATCCCTCCACTACCCGGGCGACACGGACCATCATGTAGTGAAGGCTTCTCCCTGCAGTGCCTTCCCTTTCACCCAAAATATCCACCCTCCTTTTTCCTCCAAGGCCCCAGGGGAATCCACGAGTTGATTGCATTGCGATTGGTTATTCTGCATGCAGTGCCAAATCACAAACCCTCTTTAACTCGTGCCCCAAACAGGATATCGAGGTCCCACCCCTGATTTAATCTGCCGTCTCCAGCAAGGCCAGGGGGAGCTCTGGGGCTGTGCTGGGCAGGAGCCAGGGGAAAGCTCACAGCGGGAGGACCTGGCTGCAGGTGAGTTGTGACTATCCAGTCCCACAGCTCCCCTTCCCAGAAATGCTCCTTGCCCCGAGTGACGGGGGTTGGAAACTGCAGAGCTGCCTGGTGCTGCCCTTGCAGGGGCTGACCCCACGTAGCTCATGCTGCGACGTGTGCAGGAAGGTGTTCCCACTCCCCAGAAGTGAAAGCTATGGAGACAAGTAGCTGTGTGTTTATTGTCTTGTTCTTCAGGCACAGATCTGGTTTCCTTGGGGTACCAGGACCTTCCATTCCCATCCTCAGTCCGCAATGTAAGACTTGATTGCCGAGCCCAAGTTAGCCATACTTATACATCACCCTCTCCCAGGCAATGATGGGTTTTGCAATCCCTTATGGACATCTGCATGGTTGACAGAAGCACTTTGCAGCCTGTATTGCTGGAGAGGAGGGAGCCTGGGGCTGTCCCTGGTTTCTCCTGGTCAGGTTAACTGGGAATGCCAAAAGTGTTGAATCCTGGTCTTGGGCTACATGAAATGGCTCCACAGGGTGTGTGGGATTCCCGAGCTTTCACATTGTGGGGGAAGTGAATCCCCCGTGGTTTGCACCAGGTTCTTCCCCTTCCTCTTTCATCTTGGGGGTCATGAGCGTCACAGGCCATGAGACTCGGCACAGTGCCCATGTGCAGGTGATGCCAAGGCCTTTGCCCTGCTGCAGACTTCAGTGACTTGGAGGTCATCTGGGACTTGTCAGCAGAGGACACCTCCATGGTTCATCCCTGTCCTAAGCCCATTCCTTGGAAGCACAGCCCTGCTGCTTTTCCAAGAGACAGCCCCTGCTCTAAGTCCTCCCTTTACAAAATATTTCTTGGAGGGATGAGGGAGGAAAACTATGGGCTTCTTCCACCAAGCAGAAGCAGCCCTTGTGTGAAGGACAGAAGCAGCGGGGCCGGTGCAAGGCCGGGCTCCCCACGCCTGCTGACAAAGCCCAGAAAGTCATCGTGAGGCTGTTCATCCTTGTAGCCAGACGCTGCTCTCAGCACTGCCAGAGATCGAGGCGAGCACTGGAGAGCAGTCTCACCAGTGCCCTTTGGTTTCTGGAGCATGTCGGCCCCGTCAGGTGGAGGGCTCGGCATCATCTCCCTCTGGACCCACCAGTGCTGTGGGACAGAGCAGCCCTTAGAGAACCACTTTCTTCTTTTAAGCAGATGCCTCTGGTCTACTCCTCAGCCCGTTAGAGGATGAAGCCATTCCAGCAAAGCAGGGACTAACGTGGAGTTTTTCTTCCCCTTGCAGGAGGTGCCTGGCTGCCTTCCCGAGGTGAGCAGCAGCCTCCTGAGGAAGGCTATGCGTGCAGCTCAGGCCTGGTCAAGCACCAACCTGTGCAGAGGGAGAAGCATCAGTACCGCTGTGTCCCATGTGGTAAGACCTGCACCGATTTCTCCTCCCTGGCTCAGCACCGACGCATCCATTTGGGCAGGAAGGTGCACCGCTGCACCGAGTGCAGGAAGAGCTTTGCCAGCCAGCAAGACCTGTCCCAGCACCAGTGTGTGCAGAGCGGGCAGCAGCAACACCAGTGCACCGAGTGTGGAAAGAGCTTCAGGCATCCCTCTGACCTGACCAGGCATAAGTGCATGCACACAGGAGAGAAGCCACATCAGTGCTCAGTGTGTGGGAGAAGCTTTACCCATTCCTCCAGCCTGGCCAGGCACCAGCACATCCACATCAGGGACAAACCACATCAGTGTCTTGAGTGTGGGAAGAGGTTTATCTACCCTTCCCACTTGGCCAGTACCCACACGGGGGAAAAGCCACATCAGTGCTCGGTGTGTGGGAAGAGATTTACTCAATATGGGTCCCTGGCCCAGCACCGGCGCATCCACACAGGGGAGAAACCACATCAGTGCTGTGTGTGTGGGAAGAGATTCAGGAGATCCGACTCCCTGGCCCGGCACCAGCACATCCACACCGGGGAAAAGCCACATGAGTGCACTGAGTGTGGGAAGAAGTTCTCCCACTCTGGGTCCCTGACTCACCACCACCGTACCCACATGCGGGAGAAGCCCCACCAGTGCTCGGTGTGTGGGATGAGATTCAGGAGATCCGACTCCATGGCCCAGCACCAGCGCATTCACACAGAGGAGAAGCCCCATCAGTGCTCAGTGTGTGGGAAGAGCTTCACAAGATCTGACGCCATGACCCGGCACCAGCGCATCCACACAGAGGAGAAGCCGCATCAGTGCTCAGTGTGCGGGAAGAGATTCAGGAGATCCAGCTCCATGGCTGAGCACCACCATATCCACACCGGGGAGAAGCCGCATCAGTGCTCTGAGTGTGGGAAGAGATTCAGCCACTCGGACACCCTGTCCAGACACCGCCTTATCCACACAGGGGAGAAGCCACATCAGTGCTCGGTGTGTGGGAAGAGATTCGTTCAATCCAGCCA
Source organism: Alligator sinensis (assembly GCF_000455745.1). NCBI lineage: Eukaryota > Metazoa > Chordata > Crocodylia > Alligatoridae > Alligator > Alligator sinensis. The sequence goes on along the minus strand of NW_005843824.1, from coordinate 8,334 downwards.
CCTGGCCCAGCACCAGCGCATCCACACCGGGGAGAAGCCGCATCAGTGCTCTGAGTGTGGGAAGAGATTCAGCCACTCGGACACCCTGTCCAGACACCGCCTTATCCACACAGGGGAGAAGCCACATCAGTGCTCGGTGTGTGGGAAGAGATTCGTTCAATCCAGCCACCTGGCCCAGCACCAGCGCATCCACACCGGAGAGAAGCCACATCAGTGCTCTGAGTGTGGGAAGAGATTCACCGACTCTGCCACCCTGGCCAAACACCACCATACCCACACTGGGGAGAAGCTGCATCAGTGCTCTGAGTGCGGGAAGAAATTCAGCAAATCCAGCCACCTGGCCCAACACCAGCTCATTCACACTGGGGAGAAGCCGCATCAGTGCTCAGTGTGTGGGAAGGGATTCGCCGACTCTGCCAACCTGGCCAAACACCAGCGCATCCACACCGGGGAGAAGCCACATCAGTGCTCTGAGTGTGGGAAGAGGTTCACCCGATCTGACCACCTTGCCCAGCACCAGCTTGTCCACACAAGGGTGAAGAGCTCTGTGTGTGGGAACAGTTTCAGTCACTCCTCCAACGTAGGCCGGCACCAGCGCATCCATACCCAGGAGCATCCATAATCCTGCCAGCAATGCAAGAAGGGCTTGCAGATGCCTACCGGCTCAGTACCCCACAGTGTCTGCATTCAGGCAAGTAGCCATATGCTGGTGGAGTGCAGAAAGGGGTCACCCAGCCTTCGGCCCTTACAGGGCACTGCAGGACCCCAAGGACACGGATCCTGCCCCTCAAGATTTGCTTGGTGGGGAGGGTTGAGCAGGAAACGCTACAGGCAGCACCCGCCCAGATGCTGAAGAAGTGCCTTCACTATAGGTGTCTTCCCCAGGACAACTTGCTGCACATGACACCTAGGGACTGTCCTTGGCTGGTCTTCCAGCATTGTCCTCCCTCCTGATCCCAAGCTTTCCAGAGCTGAGCATGCTGCAGGGCAGTGAGATGGGAATAAAGCAGGGCCTCGAACCATACCAGGGCTGATGTCTATGGTTTCCCAGCCCCTTCCCTTTCCAGCCATAATGCAGGGGTTGTAGCTAACCCTGGGGAGCTGGAGTTGGTCACACGCGAGGCATTGATCCCATGTCCTGCTGTGCAGCAAGGATGCTGTCTTGGGGGTTTTGAAGGAACCTCGTGCATGGGGGCAGCCGAGTCCGTTTTCTGGGTGAAATGGGGCAGGAAGGGTGAAGAAGGTGCAACCTGTACCAGGGTGGGGAAAGCATGAGGACGTGCTCTGCATGAAATGCAGCATGTTGTAATCTCCCACGATGAATGTTGATGGTCCCGGTAAAGCATCTGGTCATAGCAGAGAGGACGATCACTTCACATCAGCTCTAGGCAGCAGCCGCCGCCACCCCGCATAGTTCCCCTGGCCCCGGAGTGTCTCAATCCCGGGGATGCGATGGCCTGCGCCGGGCTCTGCGCAAGTCAGGATCCTCGCCAGAGTTGAGGAACCACCCGTAAGTTAAAGTACAGCTTATATAGTCTGGAGTAAATAACGTCATCTCGAACTAGGGATTTGGTTATCTCAAGCTAGGAATTTGGGGATGAGTCACGATCCAACACACCTGGTGTTTACCACACTCCCCTGTATTACAACATTGTACTGTCTAGGTTCATGGTTCGGTCACGCTCACAGAGCAAGAAGCTACGTGCTATAATACCGGCCTACTATGGAGTCAGCATACAAAACTCTTGCTATGAGCATTTAGCAAAGCCCTTACTAGTACAGCCCCTGCTAGACAAACTGGATCAGGCCCCATGTAGGGATGTTTCCAGCTTCCCTTTCTGCAAAGTGAAAGGCCAAATGGCTGCATCTCTCCCACAGCACCTCCAGCAACTGACTGGGAACATGGGAAAGTCCAGCTGGGAACCTGCTGATGATGTGAGGACCCCACTTCCCCCGTAGCTACAGCCATGTTGGGCTACAATTCCTATATGGATGATGGCATTGCACGAGGAGGGATAAAGCCAGTCAATCTTTCCTTTTAATTCTCCCTTTGGTTCAGTTTCCAGAGACCCAAAGGGCTGCTGAGCAAGTGAAGTTGGAGGTGGTAGTTTAGAGTCCAGTTTCACATGACACTAAGATGTGGGAAGAATTGAGGACACTAGAAGAGAGGGGCAGGCTACAACTAGATCTCGACAGCTTACAGAGGTGGGTGGATGAGAACAGGATGGGTTTCAATATGGACAAGTGCAAGGTGTTGAACCTGGGGAGGAGGAACCAGCAGCAGACCTACAGGCTGGGGAACTACCTTCTCGTCAGTGCAGAGGGAGAAAAGGATCTTGGAGTCCTTATTGATGCCCAAATGAACATGGGCCGACACT
>NW_005843824.1:4772-5890 GCF_000455745.1 Alligator sinensis | reverse complement strand
CCAAGGAGGTGATCCTCCCCCTCTATGCAACACGGGTCAGGCCGCAGCTGGAGTACTGCGTCCAGTTCTGGATCAGTCAGGCCGTAGGTGGACTCTCCTTCAAGCCGAGATGATGGATGGGTCCCACATGGCAAGGGAGATCATGGTCACCGACAACGGAGCCAATATGGTCAAGGGGGTGCACGATGCCAACTTTGTTGGCATCCGCTGTGTGAAACACAATTTCCACCTTAAAGTCAGGGATGCCGTGGAGGGGGACAGGGTCCCTGGTGATAGTGCTGTCACCACCAGCCAGCTTATTTCGAAATGCAAGATGATGGGTCCCACATGGCAAGGGAGATCATGGTCACCGACAACGGAGCCAATATGGTCAAGGGGGTGCACGATGCCAACTTTGTTGGCATCCGCTGTGTGAAACACAATTTCCACCTTAAAGTCAGGGATGCCGTGGAGGGGGACAGGGTCCCTGGTGATAGTGCTGTCACCACCAGCCAGCTTATTTCGAAATGCAAGATGGTGGTGACCTACTTCCACCGGAGCATCAAGGCGGGCAAGATGCTGTGGGACAAACAGGCAGAGATGAACATCCCGCAGCACAAAAGCATATGGAGACTTGGTGGAAATCCACATACCTGATGCTCAAAAGGATGGTTGAGCTACACAAGACCATCCATCAGATGACCTTGGTCAGGGAGACTGGGATCAGCAGCCCCCTTAACAAATCAGAGTGGGATACCCTCTCCCAGATCTTGGTGGTCCTCAAGCCATTCCTCGAGGCTGCCAAGATTCTCAGCGCTGGCGATGCCCTCCTTATCCCGGTGATCCCCGTAGTGAAGGAGCTTGAGAATAAATGGAGAAGCTCCAGGGGATCAATGTTGCTGGCTGGGGCAGGCCGCCATCACCAGACGTGCAGGCACTGGTGATGCAGCTGAAGGAGGGCATCAAAAAACAGCTGGATCTGTTGCGGTCCAGTATGGTCCACGTGCATGTGCGCCCCGAGGGTGAAGGGGAGCGTCTGCAGCAGCAAAACCCTCGATCACTGGACGGAGGTGCTGGTGACTGGAGTCAGGGAGGCAGAAGGGCAGAGGCGGGGCGCCGTGGAAGAGGGGGCTACAACT
>NW_005843824.1:0-4626 GCF_000455745.1 Alligator sinensis | reverse complement strand
CGGGGATGGGGAGCCGCTGCACAGCAACCCCTTGGCCTATTGGGCAACCCCAGCCAGATGTGGCAGGATCCGGCCACAGTTGCTCGGGAACACCTGTCCTGTCCACAGACCAGTGGCTCCAAGCAAGAGGTGTTCAGCATCACTGGGGATGTCGGGACACCCCACCGCACCTCCTCGGATCCTGCTTTGCTGGAGCAGCTGGTGTTCCCAAAAGTGAACCTCCTGCTGCTGGGCTTCCCCAAGCTCCACGTGCAGGCGGACTGAGTGCCACCCTCCTCGCTCTACATGCATTTGCTTTTTTGAATTTGCTTTCAGAAACGTGAGGTGCACTTTCACAGAAACCCCTGCACCGCTGTGCCTGAAACCTGGCCTGCCTCATGCCATCACAAGGGGCTGCCAGCCCTGCTGCATTCATCCCGCTCGGCCTGAACACACACAAGTGATACGAGTTTTGCTTTCAACAGTTTGAGGCGCACTTTCACAGAGACCCCTGCACATATCTCCTTGAAACCTGGCAGCTTCGTGTCCTCAGAAAGGGCTACCACCCCTGCTGTTTTTATCTGAATCTGCAAAAAATGACAAAGTTATAGGTATTTTAGTGATTTCCCCATTTTAGCCTATGGCCGAATCTCCGAATCAGCTGAATCGAATCGGGACAGTGCTTTGTATCACCAAATCGAATCACCGTCCCTCCAAATCAGCCAAATCCGAGTTGAATATTTGCTGCTTTGCACAAGTCTATTAGTTACCCAGGGTGCAGCTGTAGTCCAGATCAGCTTCCCAGGGACTGGGTCCAGAGGGCTCTGGCATCGCCAAAGCGAGGACAAGCCCGGTACAGAAGCCAGGGACAAGGGAAGCAGAGGGTTAGCCCGGGGCAGAAGTCAGAGCCAAAGGTTAAACCAGGATCACAAGCAGGGAACGGGGATCAGACGCTGCCAAGGGTCTTACCAGAGCCAGGTACCACAACCAGAAGAGCAAAGAAGCACAGGAAGGTCAAGAGCCAGGGCTTTACCCGGATAAGGAGGCTGCAGGGCTGGGCCTGGCTTTTAAGCACTAAAGCCAGGGGTCCTGTTGCCTGGGGCTTTGAGGAACTGTCTGCCCTGATGGGACCTGGGCACTGCTCCGGGTTTACTGCATATGGTGCTTGTTCTGCAGGGGATGGTGGTCACAGGTTGGTTCCAGGGGTCTAGCTTGGCCTTATTGCACCGGGGGCCAAACACGACGGACAACCCTGCGTTAAATGATCTTAAAATGCATCGTTGCAGCAAACCCATGCCAACGGCTGCAAACCCCTGTGGTGACCCTGCTCCTGTGGGGATGGCTGAGCTATGGGGCAAAAGACAAACTGATGGACAGAGGAAGCATCATGGAGGCTGAGAAAGCGTGATAGCTTATTAACCTAAGGCTGCTGACAAACGTTCAATTAAAGCTGCAATGGGATATGATCCACGATCCCAGCAGTTGCATCTCCTGCCACGTGTCACGATCCCAACAGCTGCCCTAGTGCGGGTGCAGAAGGAACTGGGGACACCATCCATGCAACACCGAGTAGCAAGCCGGGTGCCTGGTGCTGACCTGCGCTCCCTGCCCCAGGAGCTCACCAGCAACACATTCACTATCTGGGGTGACGGCATGCGAACACAAAGTTGTTATGCAGATTTTGTGCAGTAACAATTTTGCTGCTTCCATTTTACTGGGGAAACGTCTGGCCGGTTACTACTTAAGATGAATTAATCACATCTTAAATGTTAAGTCTTTGCAGGGCAGGGGGGCTAAGACCACAGTGCAGCTGTAGACCCTAAGTCAGGGGTGGCCAGAGGTACTTGCCCTGGGAAACGCGTCTGATCCTCCACCAAAGTTCATTAGCTGGAGAGAAGGGGAGGGCAGGGGTGCTGAGCGACCCGGAGTGGAAGTGATCCCTCCTTCCCTCTCCCACAAGCAGTGCTGCTCCAGCTTTCCCTGCCTCACAAAGGGTATGTATACCGGAAATCTTGCAAAGAAGAATTTTTCCTACTATTTGAGTTGGTCTAATAAAAAATATCAGATTTACCCAAAGTACCTTGTCTGCCTATGTCCTTAGATCAACACGGCGATAACTTATACCCCTGAGGGTGATTAGGTGCTGCTGAGCTTTTAGCGTTTCAGATGTAGTCACTGGACTCCAAGACCTCCCCTAGCACATGGCCTGGGGGGGTGTAGTGACTTTCCCTCCGTTGTCTCCCATTCTGGTGGTCTATCTTGCTGCCTTGGACTTTGCCATCCTCCTGCCCATTTGCTGCTGAACTTTGGTTTCTCAGCTCCTGATTTTGAGTGTCAAAAGGTGAGAAATTTTTGCATGGCAAGTACACATTTTCCTATTGAACTTAAGGGTTGGTTGTAGATCTCATATAGGGAAAAATAGAAGAGTTAAGATCTAAAGGAGAGCACAATCAAGAATACATGCCCTTATTTAATATGTACAGGTGTCTCTATAGCAGGTGGGATCATTAAACATGTTTTATGAATGACTGTGTTATTGTGTCAGTATACAAGACGAAGGGCGTAGGTGCGTCTACACGGGTTGATGAAAAACGCAGGTGTGAGCAAAAGGAAAAGGCTCCAGACTGGATGTTTTCAGTGAACTCTTCAGATTCAAAGTGCTTGTGAACTCAGTGCGCTGTAGTGGCGCTACATGATACTATACTGTAGTACTAGAGTAAAAACAGCTGAAAAAGTTCCCTACAAATTGCAGCGGAGAATGTGGCAAGTAGAAAACGCTTGCATGATTTCTCTCTCTGCTCACACAAGGAGCGAGGCTGTTCACTTTTGATTTGGGTATTTCCCCCCCGTCTCTCTCTCCCTCTCTCTGACTTTCTGCACCCACACTTAGGGCACCTCTGAAGCGGCGTCTCACGTTGTGCCGACCCAAGCGAGAGGCTACTGTCGATGCCGAGGAAAGCCCACATCTACCTCCCTAGGTTCTCCCAGGCAGGGCTGTTTGTACATGGGACGTGCAAACGTCACTCGTTCTGGAGCAGGGCAGGTTTGGGTTCAAGCTCATGCTGCTGACAGATGGACACCCAGTGTGTGTCTGTGATTAAAGGACGCTCCAGGGGCTGTACTCTTCAATGAGCGATGTTTGCATGCACCAGTGTCTGCCTCCACGATGTTTGCACGTCTCTCATTGTACAGACAACCCTTCCAAATTGCCCTCTGTCTTTAACAGTGGGTTAAACAAAACTCATATTGGAGGTACTAAATTTAATGTGCATGAGGAAAAGCCCATGAATGCATGTGTAGATGTGCTCTATGACTCGGCTGTATGAGCACTAATATGGGGACCCAGTTGTCCTGCTGGAAAGTGAAGTAGCACCAGAAGTGCGGCTCTCGTACCAGGTGTTGGCGTCGCTGTCCTCGCTGAGGGCTATTGATGTGTTCTCAGTGGCGAATTCTCCGCAGCTGTGGGTCTGGCAAATAGTCATGGCCAGGAGATCCCAACACCAATCATATCTTAAAGAACTGGCAAAGGTTTGGGCAAGGCTATTGCCTACATGCCATGGCCCAAACACAGCTGTGATCTGACAGACAAGGTGTTATTGAACGCATGCCTGTGACAAGGTATCAGCACAACACCATGTAGGCTCTCGAGGCCAGTACAAAGGTCCCATGCTTTCTCATTTTCCTTTTATACAGTGATCCAACAAATGACTTATTACATTCCACAAATATCTTGAATATCTTGAGCCATCTTGTGCTCGGGGCTTGTTTAACATCTTGCTCGGGGTTTGCTGTTCCAGCCTGAGACTGGACCCTTCTCCGCCTTGTGCAGCCATGTCCCCCGTCCATCTTCTGGTGGGGGTTCACCTGGCCGGCGTGTCACGTCCTGCTGCTAGAAGGAGCTCAGACATTCGGCACTTTTGCTAATCAGGCCTACTTCAGCCAGTGCATTTGTGTGAGTAGTATATATATATATTGATCCACGGTCCAGGATGCCTACACCCAGCTGGTTCTCTTGGTTTGGCTGTTCAGGTGTGGGGGATGCGCTGATTAAAGCTAGGTCCCAAACCCAAACGTTTCAGACAAACTGGGATCCACTATTGCAAGGTCTGCTGAGGGAATATTACCACAATGCTGCTGTTTCTGTACCTTTGACCTGTTCCCTCCCGTTGGCCCTTTGATTTGCGCCCCCAACCCCTATGATTTTCTATATACAACTGGGAATTCCCTCTTGCGTCTTGTGCCACTTTCTGGGCTGCCGGGTGGCACCTGGGTTTTGTGATCTGTAAGCACCTGTACTTTGTGGCATGGCTCTTCAAAGTAGTGTCACCACATCCCAAAAGCCACTCTGATGTCCATGAGTTCACAGGTTGGGATCTCAAGATTTCTTTTCTCCTGAGGCGAGTTTGCAGGAAAAGAGGGTGCAGGGATGCAGGATTTGGTCTGGGCGCTGCCATTGAGAGAGCACCACACTTCTTGCGGGGCTGGATGCATCCAATTCTTCCATGAATGACACGGTGGGTCTGGGCGAGCTAGCACAGGGCAGAGGTGACGCCCCATTTCAGATATTCAGAGGCTCACTGGGCTTCTACAGGACAGTAAAACTGGAGGTTTTTACTTCAAGGGTGGGGAGAGGGCTAGCAATAGTTA
>NW_005843823.1:39042-41461 GCF_000455745.1 Alligator sinensis | reverse complement strand
CCTTTTTCTGTAATGGGGCGGGGGTGCTGCCTCCTTTTTATATCCTGTGTTGTGGTGGTGTGACAGGGTGACTGCACGCTTTTTGAAACAGGTTAGGGAACAGTTTTTCTATGGGGTAGTTTGGATAGGGATAATCGTGCCTTGTACAGGGGGCTAGACCTCCAGATGCTGCTTCCAGCCCTAATTTTCTATTAGTCTACAATTTATCACATTTGTGTTGTATATGGGGCCATCCCCTGGTCCTTGTTAAGGTTTCGATTGCCAAACCTGTCCTCTAGGAGCCCCGCGTTACCCGGTGCCTTCTTCTCACTCCCTATGGACTTGAAAAAGGACTTTTTGTTATCCTTAATTCTGGTTGCCAGCCCTAGCTCCATCTCTGCCTTGGCCTTCCTAACCGCCTCCCTGCAGTCCCTAGCAACAGAGGTCTCATCCTTCTTGGTGACAGCCCCTTACTTCCACTGATTGTGCGCCATCTTTTCTGCCCTTAGGCATGGAGTAGATGGTATCCCAGTGTCCCTTCCAGGTCTACTTCCCCTGATTGTGTGAGAAGTGAGGAGGGCCGTGTCCTTCTCCAGCTCCTAACATTTGTGGTCTGGGTGCTTTCCACAACTACAAGTTTGCGACTTCCCCCCCTTGTTCATATACCTGAGGAAGCCTGCTCTTTTCTGCCAGCTCCCCTCCGCACTTCAGGTGCCTCGTGTCCAGCCCCTCGGACTGGTACACATGCAACTTTTCTAAGTAGCTCTTAAACTGATCTCTTGCCAGTGTTGGCTGCTCACTTGCTCTCCAAACTGTGCTGCCCGGTGCAGGAGTCTGGGAGCTGACCTTCCCTGTGAAGACTGAGGTAGAAAAGGCATTGAGCACTTCAGCCATTTCCACATCATCGGTCACAAGCTTGCCTCCCCCATTCAGCTAGGAACCCATACTTCCCTTCATCTTCCTCTTGTTGCTGACATACTTGGACAAACCTTCTTGTTACTCCTCATGTCCCGAACTAGCAGAAACTTCAGCTCTCTTTGCCCTTCCTGATATCATCCCTGCAGGCCTGAGAAATACTCTCATATTCCTCCCTAGTCATTGATCTAAGTGTCCTCTTCTTGCAGCTTGCTTTGGTGGTCACTGAAGAGTTCCCTGCTGAGCCATGCTGGTCTTCTGCCATGCCTGCCAGCTTCCATGTTCATTGGGATGGTTTGTCTCTGTGTCCTCAGTAAGGTTTCCTTAAAACAAAGCCAGCTCTCCTGGACTCCTTCCCCTCAGATTGGCCTCCCAAGACATCCAGCCCATGAGTTAGTTCCCTGATGGAGTCATAGTCTGTTTTCCCTATTCCACCTCTCTACATCCTTCTTTTCCTCAGGATCCCACCCTCAATCAGCTCATAGGCACTCCTGCCCCAGTTGCCATCCTCTACCGAATTCCCCACCACTTCTTCCCCTTGTCTGAGCGGCATATCAGGAAGAACACAGCCCCTAGTTGGTCTCTCCAACACTTGCTCCAGGAAGTTCTCAGCAACATCTTCCAAAAACTCAAAAACTTCCTGAATTGCCTGTGTGCTACTGTATTGCCCCCCGAGCAGATGTTAGGGTGATAGAAGTTCCCCATGAGAACCAGGGCTTGTGATCAGGAAACTTCTCTTAGGTGTTTGAAGAAAACATGCACCTCATGCTTATGGACTGGGGGTCTAGAGCAGACCCCTGCCATGACATCACCCTTCTTCTTCCCTGCCTTCCCTGCCTACCTTAACCCAGAGACTTACAACAGGCCTGGTCTCCAGTTTCATTCCGGAGCTCTGAGCAATCATAAGGGAATAGAAGTCCCAATTTTGATGCAGTTGTACGGTAACAGATTGCAGTCTCTATTGAGTTTCCTTTTACATCCATGCTAAACAATCCCAGACTATTTCCATTACTGGAGTTACTGGCATAGGCCACTTGTTGGGAAGGTGAAAGTAGACGCTACTGGTCCTGAAAGGATTAAGGGACTAGGAGCATGAACGTCATTTGGGCTTGACATACTTAAATCAGCTGCCTAAATCCCCAGGTTTAACTAGCTACAGGTTCTCTATAGTGGAATACAAGGACAGCCAAAATCTAGCATCACTGCAGTCACAACGAGCACAGGAGCTCTAGTGTGTACACACCTACAGGAAATCATTTCCATCTCTTCAACACTGTGTGGAGGAAAACCCTCAGCACTTATTTACAACCCATTCAAGGAAAGCATGACTGAAAGCCCCAGCACCTGAGTAATGACTGACACCTACTATCTAAAAACCATTATCACTCCCTTTTAAACCTTCTCATACCCTCCTTCCAGATCCCAAATAAGCAGACCTCAAGAAAACTTTTTAACCCAGACAAGACAAAGATCCAGTGATATTCTCCACCAAGGCATCTAATAAATATTTAAGGTACATAAAAAC
>NW_005843823.1:37477-38735 GCF_000455745.1 Alligator sinensis | reverse complement strand
GAATGGGTCCATGGTTGTTCAGATGGACCTGACTCTGATGCTAACCTTAAGTGGCTGGTGAACATGAAATGGCTGCAAATTCACCATTCAGTGCAATTAATAGGTGGGCAAAACTGCCTGGGCCCTGTTACTTTTGGGCAGTCGGGTCTAACACCAGGCCTACAGCAGCTGCCCCAAGTTGATGATGGCCTAGGATCGGGGTAGAAGTGGTGCCTGGAAGACCAACTGGGGACTTGCCCTAGGATGATGTGCTGAGATACACTTTGCAATACCCCAGAAGAAGCTGTTACTGCCTCTTGTCCTGAATCAGGTTTTTTGGGCTTTGCCTTCGGACATGGGAAATGGATGGTCGTATGCATGCACTTTGTCCCAGGAAAATACAGTTTCTCTTAGGACAAATACAGTCTCTGTTCATGGACTTAGACGGTGAGATACACTAAACAAGTTCCGACTTCAGAGCTTTCAGAGCTCAAAGCAAAGTGGAATGAAAGCTTTTTGCTTATGATCTCCCTTCAGCTCCCCTGAAAATCTGATCCATTGTCATTATTACTCTCTAGGTAGCAAGTGCTCTGGTTACCCAAAGCTGTCATGTTCCTATCTATCAAAGAACTGGAAGACAGTGTAACTACTGGCTCATATATTTAAAAGTAACTGAGGTTCCTTTCAACATTCAGTCCAACTACTGAGTAAATATCAACCATGGTAAAAAATAAATAAATCTGTGATTTGGAAATAATGTTGAGGGCTAGGGACAGAAGTTACACACAGACCGGTTTACGTGATCAGAAACTGGTTTAACCCTGTAACAGAACATAAGTGCAGTGCACATATACCAGTTTCAAAATGGCCCAAACCAGTTTGAGATAAACTTGGTTGAATGCAGTATCAGACTTAACTGATGGAGCTCGAACGGGTTTATGCAATTTCTGTCCCAGACCTCTTCCTGGTTAAGTTAAACCAGAATCCCCCAGCATCCCAGCATGCTCTCTGGGCTGAATTGTGCTCTCTGCTCCAGCCAAGCAGGGCTGGCCCTGCCCCTTTGCTCCCCAGCCAAAGCAGGGATAGGTAGGGGTGGGAGCTTGGCCAGACACTGGCCCTGGAAGGGAGCAGGGAAGAGTTTTATTCCATTCTTCCTCCCCTGTCCCACCAGCATGGACTTGCCAAGCATTTCTCCCTTGCTGCTCCAGTGGGAGGGGCCTGGCCAGCCCCAGCAGTAGCCTGGAGTGACCTGGCCAGGGAGGGGGTTTAATTCCTCCCT
>NW_005843823.1:32449-34424 GCF_000455745.1 Alligator sinensis | reverse complement strand
TGGGAAGGGTGATGCCTTCATTCATTAATTTTGTGAACGAATCCCATTCATACAGTCTGCAAGGATCATGAGGGGCGGGGCGCAGTGCCACCGACACACAAATGCAGCCCAGGTTCCCAGGAGGTCGGCACAGGCAGGCAGGCCCAGGTGTCACGTTCGAAAAACACTGCTTGGATTCCAGCCTTCGGTGGCAGATAACCAGCTAGCCTGTAAGCTGCCACCCTGCCAGACATACATGTGCCCAGGAGCCTCATGCATGACCTGTAGGCCTCCCTGCTACCCAACGCTGGGCTCCCAAACAATTGTGCATGCACATACGCACATAGCTCTGCCAATGTGCATTAAACATAACCTACAGAGCCTGCTATAAAGCTCCTAGGCCCTCTCCCCACACAGCTCTGGCAATTTTACTTTACGCTGACCTGCAGCCCCTCTTCCTCCCCAGACCTGGGCTCTCCCATCACCAGCTCTAAAAACATCTCTTATTCCGGACTTTACCACACTTACTCTCCCTAGCCCTGAGCCTTTCCAGCTGTGACAATCCCCTTCAATCCTGCTCTGCCCACTCTGCTACCTTACGACTGGATTTTCCCTGCCCAGTTTTTTCTGAAATCTGTGCATCCCATATGTCAGAAGCCTGGTCCTTGTTGCAGCTTGGTTAGCAGCCACCAGCAACCACCTGTCCTGGACCCGATTCCCATTTGTGTTAATGCGCTTTAGTAAGGAGTCACATCTCTCTCTTATGTTTGCTGCCTTGGACACGTGACTAATAATTCACCTGGACCCAGACTGTACTCCCCACTTCCATCCCCCACACTCTTCCTCTCTGCATCCCTATTGTGACTTGCGGACATGCCTGCTATTCCAAGCCTCACATTGCAGGCACACATGGTAGCCCCCCTCTTGAACTGCCCCAGCACAGCACTTATTAGGCCAGACCAGAGTTGCATCAAATACCCATAGAAGAGGGTATTCAGGACTGAGGCTGGGCTAAACTTTCTTCATCCATCATGGGTCAGGATGAATACCTGTTTCCCACCCCCATATACATAGTGAGCAGTATCATTCCCTCCAAGAAATGACAGTGCATGCCCACACAGTGCTAGAAATGCAGCATCAGTCCTTCCAGAAGGAGGCAATGCACACTCGATCACACACTGTGAACAATATCATGCCTTCCAGAGAGAGGCAGTCACCTACATGCACATCCTGAGTAAGCTCAGCATCTATATCTTGGTGCTCACATGACACACCCACATGCAGCTGGACATTTTCCACTAACAGAGGGCAGCAGACACACGTATGTGTGCTGTGCATGCATGCAAGATCCCATTTTCCATAGTAGTTAGGGGCTGGAAGGGACCTTACCGATCATCAGGCCCAGCCCCCGTGCACATCTAGGAAAGACTTCTGGGATCAGATGACCCCAGCAAGGTGGGCATTTACATGCTTTTTGAAGATCACCAGGATTTTCTCCAGCAGGATGCTGAAGGGACATAACATAAATATTCTTGGGTACCCTGAAACAAATCCACAACTAGCCATGTTATCCCCAGCAAAATAGAATTGGGCACACACAGGAACAGATGTATACACACACAGCGTTATATAACTGATATAATTTATTCAAGGTGCAAGCAGCAGCAACACACACACACATATACACATACATGCATACACACACTGCACAAGCACAGGGCATGTCTATACAAGGCATTTACTGCGGAGCAGACTAATTAGCTCTGCAGTAAACGGTCAATGTCTACGTGCGTTGTGCTATTAGGTCAAAGTAAACTCTTTAACTTCACTGCAGGATAGTACTGCCAGACATAAGTACTATCCTATGGAGGAGTCACTCCACTGCAATACACGTGTAGATGCTGACGGGGCTGGCTGGGGCGTGAGGGTGCCATAGTGCAAGGCTGCCTGTCAAATAACCTGGAGCACCCTCATGACCTAGCCAGTCCCTCCCAAG
>NW_005843823.1:30085-31801 GCF_000455745.1 Alligator sinensis | reverse complement strand
GGGGGCAGGTCTGTATGTCGGTAGCACTGCATCACTAGAACAAATAGAGATATTTAAACTGAGATTTTCTCATGGACTAACAGTTCTCAAACTTTTATTTCTATTCATTCAGATTGGAGTCAGGCACCTCACTTCAGGTGCCTCTGACCCCCATGGGCACCTACCTATCTTTAAAATCTGATCCTAAGTCACTTCTGATAGTTCAACCATAATTCAATCCTCTAAGCCTCTGGTTTTCAGCCTGTGATCTGCAAACCCCTGGGGGTTGGTGGGGTCTAAGGGACCTGTGAAAGTTGACTATGATCAATCAAAACTACGTGAATACTTACACTTACAATTCAAAGGGGTCTTCACCTCCATTCAAAATGTTCAAAGGGGTCAGCACATCCATTTGAAATGGTTTAGGGATCTACATATGAAAAACTGAAAGCCACTGCTTTAGGCCACGGTGGTCAAGAGTATTTAGTCTCCTCATTTTGGGTGAAGTCAGAAATTAGCTGCATAAATACTTTTGACTATCTGAGACTTGAAGAGCTTTACAGTTTTTTACCTGTCCCACTCTGTGCCCCACACGTAAAACAGTGAGAAAGCATTTTGAGACCTATGTGACTGCCATAAAAAACCCCCCATATGAACAGTTATGAAAGGAGTGGAGTGGATGGGACATTCAAAAAAATTCTGACATCTATCTGGGAAATCAAGCTGTTTACTTAACTTTACCTACACATTACAATTTTACCATTTTGACCATGACTCAGATAAGACCTTGGCACCTCCTAAAATTGACCATTTGTTTTTTGGTGAAAAAAAGGGGTACAATTTTTACTCAAGGTAAAACAGCATGCTACAAAAGTAATATATTGATCTCATGTTTGGTTCTCTATGGTATTTGTAGCAAGGTGGACATCCCCGCTAGCCGCAGGTAGCTCTCTACCTGCCTCTGGGCATGCCGCCCGCCTGTCTCGGGCCTCGCTCACTCCACCCTCTCTCACAGAGTCTCTTTCTTGCTTTGACAACTGATGCCACCTTACTCCCTCTTGGAGAGGGCACCCTTTGGCCACAGGCTTTGCTAGTCCATTCCTAGGGTCGCAGGCGCTTACTCCCTCTTGGAGAGGGCACCCTTTGGCAACAGGCTTTGCTAGTCCATTCCTAGGGTGGAAGGCGTACCGTCTGTTGGGCCTTTCCCGCAACCCTCACCGGGGTAGTGACCAGCCAATTACCCGACCGGGTCTAAGCATACTCCTGCCCCTTTCAGGGTAACACCAAGTGTCTGTATATGTACTGGGCCCTCACTCTCTGGTTCCTCTCCCCCTTCACTGGGGCTCCCAGTCTCTGCCCCCTTCACTCCCCAGTGGGCTCAGGCGGCTGTAGCCATGCCTGGTCCTCACTCTCCCTCCTCAGAGTCTTGTACCCCACAGGGCTCAGGTGGCCACAGCTGTGCCTGGCCTCACTGCCTCCGGTGTCACCTGGCCCACCCGAAGGTGGGAGCTCAGGTTAAGGCACCCCGACCCGCCTTTCACCAGGGTGGTAACTGGCCTAGCATTTCCTGGGGGCTCCTATACCACTGAGCCCCACCAGGCCAGGTGGCAGGGTGCAGTTTTAGGCCATGCCCAGAACCAGGAGCCTCCTAACCCAACCCCTACAGCTCCTACCCTTACCTCCAGTTGATACCAACAGCCTTGCAGCCAGACAATGTTGTCCTGCTTATATAGGCAG
>NW_005843823.1:29493-30035 GCF_000455745.1 Alligator sinensis | reverse complement strand
AACGCGGCAGGCACAAATCGTGCCCTGCCACAGTATTTATGGATTGCTGTAAGGCAGAAAAAGAGCACCACCACCTAGTCTGTATGACTGGGTATCACAAACTAGATAGTTCCCATGCTAGTCCTAACTGCCGAGACCTCTTTCCAGGCTTCTTCTTGAAGCTGGCCCTTTTCCTATTTTCCTGTTCATTTGGGAACTGGGGGAAGGGGAAGAAAGAAAGAAAAGTGGAGGTGTTTCTGTCCACCTGGAGTAATGTCCAAGGCTAGATCCAAAGGTCCCTTTTTTGGGGGAGCGAGCATACCCATCTAGCACAGCCACATACACAGGGCCAGACCAAGCCAAGGGGTATCTCTCTCTTGGCTGCCTGGGGAGGGAGTGAAGGAGGGGGGTATCATTTTTAAGCGAAGAGTACAAAAACAGGCAGGTTAATTCCTAAAGTGTTATCTGTCTTGTGATGGGCTATAATCTGGGTCTCCCATTCTCTCAAAATGTGCCCTAGTCACTAGACACTTGGCCTTAAAGATAGCCAGGTCCTCCTCCAG
>NW_005843823.1:12232-28697 GCF_000455745.1 Alligator sinensis | reverse complement strand
AACGCGGCAGGCACAAATCGTGCCCTGCCACAGTATTTATGGATTGCTGTAAGGCAGAAAAAGAGTACCACCACCTAGTCTGTATGACTGGGTATCACAAACTAGATAGTTCCCCTTGCTAGTCCTAACTGCCCAGACCTCTTTCCAGGCTTCTTCTTGAAGCTGGCCCTTTTCCTATTTTCCTGTTCATTTGGGGACTGGGGAAGGGGAAGAAAGAAAGAAAAGTGGAGGTGTTTCTGTCCACCTGGAGTAATGTCCAAGGCTAGATCCAAAGGTCCCCTTTCTGGGGGAGGGAGCATACCCATCTAGCAGAGCCACATACACAGGGCCAAACCAAGCCAAGGGGTATCTCCCGCTTGGCTGCCTGGGGAGGGAGTGAAGGAGGGGGCTATCATTTTTAAGCGAAGAGTACAAAAAGAGGCAGGTTAATTCCTAAAGTGTTCTCTGTCTTGTGATGGGCTATAATCTGGGTCTCCCATTCTCTCAAAACGTGCCCTAGTCACTAGACACTTGGCCTTAAAGATAGCCAGGTCCTCCTCCAGTACCGGCTAGTTGTTTCTTTTCTGTGGCAATGCAGAAATCCCTGGTGCATTTGGGCTTTGATATCAGCGGGATAACATTTTGGAGCCATTCTTTGGTGTTGCTATATCTCTGTGGGTAGTGAAAGGCTTCCTTTTTCTGTGGCATCTCATTACTCCATAAACAGTATTCAATTTATATAATTTTTTTCTAGATAGGTGCATATCCCTACTCACCCTAGTGGCCTGCCCAGCATGATATGTATACCTGGGAAATCCTTTTTTGCTACACAGCTGCTCAGCCAGAGTGCCATCCTACTGAGCTTACTCTATTCTTTTTAATTCAATGGTAATAATAGTTACCTCTGAACATGAAGCACAGGTTGATGTTTTCCCATTAAAATGAATAGGAAGTATGTACTTAGATCCCCTAAGTAGTGATTACCAAGTTTGGCTTTAATGGCTGCAAGGTAGATCTCTAGCTGGTCTAAATTGGCCATGCCAAGTTGTGATCAATGGGCCAAGTCCCCAGTGGATGTAAATCAGACCCAGCTGCACTGCAATCAGTGGAGGCACATCTGCATATGGTATAGGTAGATTTGGTTTCTGTGGCGGCAATAGGCCTGATCACCAACTGATTAAAAGCTTTCTAGTTCCATTGGTCTTTTTCAGGAGTCCCTTAATCTGCCTGTGCCTCAGTTTCTCCATCTATGAAAAGGGACCGTAGCCTCACTTTACCATAGCACAACATTGTGACAAGAGAGTTCCTAGCTATTGCAGGGGATGAAGCCTATGTAGCTCCCTAGTGAAGATATTTCCCATGTCTTATGAATGATGTGTGGTTAAATGTATCACTGTTTATAGAGATACCTGTGATGGGAAGCATTTTGATACCTAGAGAATACTGCAGCCCCAAACAATGACTTCAAAACCGTATCCCACTGAAATCAGAGCTAGTTTTCCTTTGAGTATGGGGTTACCAAGATTTGGGCCTACATGCAATGTTTGATGATGAATTAATAAGAATAAAGCGAAACTCTTGGATGTGGTAACATTAGGGAGCCTTCCCGACTCCAAGTGGGTAGTGAGCTCCCACTAGTCTGGCCTGTGGACAGATCAACTGGAAGCTTTTGGGAACTGATCACAGACAAATAGTAGAGACAAAAGACAGAAAATATCGATAATATCAAGCATATTTTTCTTGCCTTGAAGGATCCCCCAAATGGCAGCAAAGGATAAGAAATGATACATAAGCAACTGGAATAGAAACTGGATGGAAGCAGCTATTGCTTTAGAATGGGAAAGATACTGGTGATGTGAGTGGTGAATGAGGATGAGTCATAATTTCAGAGTTATTAGGAGGCTCAGAGCTATTCTAGATATGCCGTATATAAAATAGACATACAAACGCATTTCTCAATGAACTCCCTGGGAATGAAAGCTGTCCAATGACCATTAAAAGTAAGATTCAAAATAAATGTATTAGAAATGTGGTGCTCAAGTATCTTAGGCTTCACAAAAATCTCCACATAAACCAAAGGGAATTAGGTAACTTGACTGGTGTAAGTGCTTCTAAAAGCACCTTTAGGTGCAGAAATATCTTAAACATCTAGGCCGAATTCATTTTTTGGAATGCAAATTAGGATTCCAAGGCATTTAGATCCAAATCTCAAATATATTTAGGCAGCCTTGAAACATCTCATTTAAAGATGTGAATCAGTCCTAGCGCTATTGGAATCAATAGCTCCAGTATACACATGGTCAAAAGCCATAGGAGATAGATAGATATATATAAGCCATAAATGTACTAAAGTCTAAAAGGCCCCATGGCCTGGATATGTGTAGCTCAAATGAAGTCATCATCTTCCGTTGTCATTTTTCACTAGACTCTTAAACTCAAATCTTAATCTCTCTCAAATCTTGTGCCTCAGTTTCTTTTTGTGCAAAATAGCATAAACTAAACTTGTAAGGTGCTGTAACATAGGAGGCAACAAACACTAGGGTGAGGAGGGTTATGCAAATATCAAGAAAAAAATTATATGAAGTTATATATAATACTGTTTATGGAGTAACCAGATACCACAGAAAATGGAAGCCTTTCACTACCCACAGAGATATAGCAACACCAAAGGATGGACTCCAAAATGTAATCCCACTGATATCGAAGCCCAGATGCACCAGGGATTTCAGCATTGCCAGGATCTGAACGTACGTGCTATGCTTCTGGATGAATCAATGAGGTATCAATATGCTTGGATTTTTTAATTCTGTCAAAAAGTTAAAGTTTAAAATTTTTGCCATGCATATGTGTGTATGTGCGCACGCGTGCTCATACATCTCGGGCGCTTCCTATAGAAACTCCATGTTCCACACAGCTCTGCATGTACAGATGCAGAGCAAAACTGTGCACATAAAACCCACAGGCAAGACTGAACATCTCAGCACGAGGTATTCTGTTGATGTCCCAAAGAAGTTGTAACAATTTGTAGTTCTGCAAAGATTCCTGGCGTATGAAGCAATGAAGAACCAAAGCTCTGTGACTGCATTTATCATGCAGGGCCTCTCCATCCACCCACAACTCCAGATCCTCCTCGTCCTCATCTTCCTCATCATCTATGTCATGGCTTTGCTTGGCAACCTGGCCATCATTGCCGCAATCCTATCCAGCCCCAGAATCAATATGCTATACTTCTGGATGAATCAACTTGTGGGGAGTGGGGTGTTGCTAGGACATGAAGAACGTAATTCTGTTTCCCTTTGGACATCGAACTAGCAGTTTTTTTTAGCCATGTAAGTTGTAGTAGACATCATCTGCACCACCACCATCATGCCTAAGATGCTTGAGAATCTAGTGACCATCGCAAGTACTATCTCCTTCTCCCCCTTTGGACATCGAACTAGCAGTTTTTTTTAGCCATGTAAGTTCCAAAAATGTGCTTGCGTGCAGGTTGCAGTTCTGTTTCTCCAGCAGCAGGCTATACATTGGCTGGGCACATGCATGTCCCTTGAGACAGTGCCCGAGCCTGATAAATTAGACAATCAGAAACTTGTAGGCAGCTGGTGTTACACTTTGGAGAGCTAGAAGTGGGCAAGGACTTTCCCATGCGTTAGCCAGGAAAGCTAAGTGGTTAGGAGGGTCACCTAGGAAGCCAGAGACAGGCTTAAAGCCCCCTGACCCAGATGAGGTTTGAACCCACATAGACCTAACTTCTCATATAGCACTTCAGTAATTACACATCAGGCATTTTCCAGGGGACTCTCTGTCTCTCCTTTTGAAGCTGGCCCCAGTAAGCTGGGGAACTGACTCCTTTTGAAGCTGGCCCCAGTAAGCTGGGGAACTGAGACCGAGAGCTATGTGGGCCCAGTAGAAAGAGAACAAATGTGAAGGTGTGCATCTGAGCGAGAAAGATGGCGGCCTGGAAAGGAATAGACCTTCATGTGTAATCAGAACCCTTGCTTGCAACGGGAAAGAATTGTTCCCATTATGCTTACTACCATGCATTTTATCCAATGGCTATTAAAGGCAAGGGGCTCCATCTTAGCTTCAAAAAGAGTGCTGGGGAAGGCCTTGGCTAATGCCTGACTTGTGCCATGATAGTTAGAGCACCATGTGGAAGAAAGTGTGTTCACATGGAGAAAAGTGTGTGTTGTAGGTTCACATCCCTTCTAGGCAAGGGGGACCTTAGAGTTCAGGTATTTGAGAGTGAACACAGATCTCTTGCCTCCTAGGTGAACTGTAGTTCATAATAGGTCTGTTGTAGCCAAAAATGTAAGGCGTCTTGCTGTGGGTCCAGATGAATGCTTTCAACGTTTTTAATTTAGTTCTTGGGGCAAAATATGGAAAGGTCCTCTTCCCCTCTCCCTTTGCTTTCTCTAAAACTTACTCAGCTACCTCCATGCATAGTAGGGCTGTGCGAAGCTTCAGTAGCCGATTCGATTTGGAGGAGATTTGACCTGATTTGGCGGTCGAATCTCCATATCAAATCAGGAGACCCATTCAAAGGTCCAAATTCAATTGGAAGCCTCCGAATCAATTTGGAGAGATTCGGCACCAATTTGGAGATTCAGCCGTCAGCCCGCGACCACACTGGACTCAGCTGCCTCCAGCTGGTAAGTCTGTTGTGGTGGGCAGAGGGTGTTGATATGCCCCCGCACGCCTCTTCCCTCCCCCCTCCGCCCTCCACAACAGACTTAGCAGCTGGGGGCAGCTGCGTCTAGTGTCGTCGAGGACTTGTCCTAATGAAGGAGGGATTGGGGTTGGGGTTGGGACAAGCTGCCCAGCCAGGCAGCGCGGGGCACAGGACTCAGGGATGGGGGTTCCTGCCATTGCACGCTGCTGGTCCGGGAGGGCATGAGAGCGGGCATGTGCCCCTGGATAGGCACAGGGTGGGTTGGGCCAGGCTGTGCTCTGAGAGGCCCAGCCGCCCACCACCAGGCTGCACTCCACGGGTTTGTTCACATTTTGAATGCATCAGTTTGGTAAATCAACTGAGATTCAGGAAGTATAATCCTGGAAGCCCCGCAGACATTTATAAGCATCCCTGAAATGGATAGCACTTAGTTTCAGGGCTGGTAACAGCATCATCAGAACATCACCTTGCACCGGCTCAGGACCCGCGTTCAATATAGAGGACAAAAATCCCACTTCACTAATTCCTCAGGGGTACACCCCAAATCTGAGACTGTCCAGAAAAATCAAGGATGGTTGTTTGCTTTACAATGTGGTTAATGAACCCTTGGTATTTAGCAACCTGGAGTGAAAAATAGAAAGGTTTTTTGGAAATGAGATATAGGAAAACAACAAAAAGCCTAGAAAATATGTAATATCAGGATCTGAAGAAGAATACTTGGCATTCAAAAGCTTGTCTAAGTCTATCCCACCCATTCAGTCAGTCCAGTAAAAGAGATCTCCCACAAAAATCCTTGCTTCTCAATGTCAAAGAAATTCTTGCCTTACATGGCAGAGTCATTAGATGGCAGCAAAGTGTAAGAAACGAGAAAAAGACTAATTATAAGGACTGACTTTAAGACTGCAGTGACTGAGAACAGACCAGATTCTCCATGATATGGTAATTGTGAAAATGAAATAAAATAAGTTGAACATGGTGACAGTGATGATGAGGATGATTATCATCATCCTCATCATAATTTCTAAGTAGTCTTTCCAAATTGAAAACTGATGTAACTAATGTTACTCTTACCTTTAACATAATGCTGTGACCAATAATGTGCCCTACCACCAAACTGGAGGAGCATTGCCTCACTCCTTAGCCCATCAACTACTTGTTGAATCTGTCCAACTTGGGAGATTCCTATGGTAGCAAAACTACCACAACCCATATGCCTCAGGATCCTGCAAGAACTGAAGGACTCAAGGTATTTTGAGCAGTAAAAAAAGAGAGTAAGAGGAAAGGAAAGCCATGTTAAGTGTTGGAGGAAGAGGGAGTCATGCTTCCTTGCAGGTGCATATGGAGAGGGAGATCTTCAAATATGCGTTAGCAATGAAACTGGTTTTAATTTTTTTGGGGGGGAAAAGTATCATCAGAAGAGCTTTAGAGAATAAATCACTGTTTTCAATGTATGGTTACTACAGTGATCGGTACCCTAAAAATAGACAGATGGAAAATGAATTTCCCTAATATCTTAAGGGAAATAAAGAGAGATGTGGGGTATGGAGGAGTTTTGAGAACTGTGAGGGTGATAAATTAGCAAGGCAGATCAACAGATAGCTTGCAATATTTGAGGCAGTTTTTGTACGTAGATATGGGTATATTATTATCATAGGTCACTGTGCAAGCCTGACAGTAAGGCACATTCATAATTGTTAATAAATTAACTCCAGATTAACACTAGTAAAGATAAAATCAGGCGCTCAGTCAAAAAAAGACATTCAGACAGCAACTATTTATTTATTCATGGTATATGATACAGCAAAAATGAGGTTATGACATCTTGAAAAAGAATGGCTTTTGCTTGCTTGTGGTAACAATACTTTCTTTCTGCCTTCCTGCCTTCAACAGACTTTGAAAAAATACTTAAAAGAAATACAGTGAGAGAAATAACGAGAGAAGCAATCAGTTTTAAATTGATATAAAACCCTGGACCTCAATGGCCGTTTGTACACACAACTTTTTTTGCCCTTTCCTGCCCTGCAATGTGGGACTGTTTGCATGAGCAGGATGGACACTTTGAAAGTCCTTCTGGTGCATTAAAGTAAAACTCTTCGGACGTAGTTTAGTTTGGCTCACCAGGAATTAAAGCATTGCACCCATGCATTTGTTATGTGCACACACAAAGGCACTCAGACATGTATTTAGCCTCTTTTTCCACCAGGTACTGCTGCAACTTTTGTGTCATTCACTCCTGGGCCCATCAGATGTCGCTTTGAATTGTTGTGACAGCAACCAAAGGTTTTATTAATGTCTTATGGAAAGTTTAGTTTGACATCCCATAAAGAATGAGTAGATGGGCTGCAAATGCCAGTCTAGGATCCAGAAAGTGTTTTTATACTGCAGGTCTCCAGAAAAAAAAAATTAAAAAGAATTAATTTTGACAAATAGTGGCTCGTTAACATCAGTGGTCTGAATTAGATACATGGGCATGAGGCATTTGGCCATCAGCTGAGATACGTACAGTACAGACATATTTCTATTTCGAAAACAGCTTTTTTATTACATACTTACTGTTTTACTACATACTTACTGAACATTTTTATGACGTGAGCAGTTTTCTTACATACTTACTGAAAAAAAATAATGCTATGGTACAGTGAAGTCAATCAGGAATAATTTGTGACACCGTGAGAGCCGACATGTGACATTATTTTTATACAATAAACTCGGGCACAGTTCTCACTGGAGTTTATTGCTCTGGGCAATACATTTGCACCCAGAACTGCAGCACATTGAACTGGGGTGGAGCAGCCCCAGCTGGCAGGGGGCCCCAGGGTTCACCCTGTCAGCCCCGGTCTGCTCCAACCTGGCTCAATGTGCTGAGGAGGGGCTATTTGGGCTATGATGGTGCTCCAGTGCAGGGCTAGCCGGCAGGAAGGCCTGCACTATAGCACCCGTGTACCCCAGCCTGCCCTGCTCAGCATCTACACATGCATTGTGGTGGAGTGAAAAACTCCTCCATGCAATAGTACTTGTGTCCGGCAGCACTAGCCTACAGCGGAGCTAATTAGTTTACTCTGAGGCCAGACTCTTGCCTGCTGCCTAGCCACACAGCTCTGCGCTTTCAGGACCCTTGTGCCCCAACCAGCCCCTCCACTGCCTGATGCTGCCACCTAAAGCCCAGGGCTGAGCCGCCCTGGTGTAAACTGCTCTGCCTTGGCTCAAATTGCTGTTGTCCTGAGTGCATGTTTAAATGGCATGTTAGTTTACTCCAGCTCAAACTGATGCAGTGGTTATTGCTTCAAATTAATTGCACGTGTAGATGCATCCAGTATGCCTAATGCTGTCTAGAGTATCACCTTAGACCGATAATATGAGTGCAGTTCACTAATAATATAAATGAATACAAGCACATTTCCACCATGTTGCTAGCAGTCTAGGGCAGGGCAGTTCTCCTAGTTCCACTGCAGCGTGAGAACAATAATCCAGGGTGTTGCAACAGTTTACATCAAGCATCGACTTCAGATAGAGACAATGGGTGCATTCAGAAGAGTGCATACTTGCAGTTTGCGGCCCCTCTGACATGTTTTTGGCTCTGCAAACCACATGCTTTGAACATGCAACTGTTTGCCGTGCTGCAAATTTGCAGTGCAAGGCCCAAATTTGACGCTGGGATGTCTCGGTATCAAAACAAACAAACGCCATGTAAGCAGTGCAGCACATGCAGCAGCAGCATGTGCCATCGGAAACAGCCTGGCCATCCAGAAGTGCGGCCCCTCTGACATGTTTTTGGCTCTGCAAACCACATGCTTTGAACATGCAACTGTTTGCCGTGCTGCAAATTTGCAGTGCAAGGCCCAAATTTGACGCTGGGATGTCTCGGTATCAAAACAAACAAACGCCATGTAAGCAGTGCAGCACATGCAGCAGCAGCATGTGCCATCGGAAACAGCCTGGCCATCCAGAAGCATGCTCTGGCTGCCAGCCAGGCTCTGTGCAAACAGATTGGTGCTGCTACTGCACTCGGATGCCCCCAGGAGCCCAGGTAAGGCTGCTGGGGCCAGCACAGCTCCCCTACCCCACCCAGGACAATTTGATGCAGACCAGAGTGCACATGCATGGGCGTGCCCTGGAGCACATAGCAGTGGCACAAATGTGCACTGTAAATTCTTGTGTCCCTGGAAGTGTGCACCTCTACACATGGGGATGTGCCCAATTAGGTTCAAAGAAGTCCATTAGGAACACTGGGATTTGAACCCAGACTTCACCTCTCCCTGCAGGCTCAGCTACTTTGGGTTTGAATCACAGTGGTCCTAACAAAGTCAAGCCTATTCTTTTCAAGCTGACTCTCTCTTAAGTGGAAGAATTTTCCTAAAGGCCACTTTGACTTCCTTGTTGCGCAGACTATAGATCAGAGGATTCAGTGCGGGAGTCACAAGCTTCATGATACTTTTTAAAACATTTTTTGGATAATAGTGGCATTTCACCCAAAAAGTGGGTAGGAAAAGTATTTTATCAGAGCTTTTGCTGACACCTTGTCACTGCCACTCACTAGTGCTCATACATTTCCCACGTCTGTGAAAGTGGAGAAGGTGTCAGTGCACTGTCACACTGGCTCCAGCTCCTTTCTAGTCCAAGTGGCCATGTCTGTTCACATCAGGTGCAGGTCCATTGAAAGTCCATGTGACCTGGGAAAATGGAATAATTAGAACCCCAGATCCTATCATTTCAACAATGTTGGTTCCTGAATCTTACCCACGGGCAGCTGAGCAAGAAATGAGAAGTCAAAAAGGTCAGCCCATGGTATTTCCATTTTCCTAGGGACATAGAGCTTAAGATGCTGGCTGTGTGGGGGCTCTAAGTCACCTGGGAAGATTGCAATCAAATGGCTGGCAGGATGTGCACAAGGCTGTGTGTTCAAACTGGTTTCAAGTCTCAGAAATATATATAAGCATGGGCTGTCATCGTCCCTTAATGTTCCCTACATTTTGTAACTCATCTGCTTCAAAGATATTTGACCTTTTCTTTATTTGTTTAGTCTGAAAATCTAATGAAGCAGTGAAGCAATGAAGAAGTACATGGGGGTGTGCAGAGGCGGGTGGAAGACAATGGCCAGGATGATCAGGGAATTGCCCTTGATGGCAACAACAAAAAGGCAGAGCACAGTTCCAATGAAGAGCCCCTGTAAATGGGGATGGTCAAAGAATCCCTGCATGTTGAACTCAGATGCTCTGGTATGGTTACTGGCTTCCATTTAATAAGGCAGCTCTTCTGTAGGAATGAAAACGGACATCGAAACAATTACAAACATCTGATGAGTAGAGCTGCTAAGCAGTCTATCAAACTGACAGCCAGGCCACGGGTGGATGGATTACTATTACTATTACTACTACTAACAACAATAATAATCATAATAATAAGCAGTCGATCAAACTGACAGCCAGGCCACAGGTGGATGGATTATTATTATTATCAATACTAATAATATTAATTGTATTTAATATTAATATTTAATATTAATAATAGTAATGATGGTGATAAATAATACAGGATGCATAGATTTACAAACAGCTGTTCAGCTCAAACCTTTAGGACTTTCTAGACAAATCACACAGCTTATGACAAAGCTAAGCAATATCAACACATGTAAATGTTAGACATTGTAAGTTCTTGAATCTAGAGTCCTCCAACTGTTGAGGGGAGCGGGAAGAAAATAACAATATGAAATAGGCTCCACTGGAGCAGGATCAAACCTTTCCGTATTCTGGAATATATGCCCCTCATTAGGAGGTATGCATATACAATATGGCCTGGAAAGTTGCTCATACACCAACACCTCAAGAGTAATGTGCGTTCCCCACTATCTACATAAACTCCAGTGAACTGAACTGTTCCAATGCTGGAACTGTTCACCTCATAACAAGGTGTGCTTTCAGATGGGAACATGGCATAAGTAGTAAGGACTTTTCTTTCCTTTAAGTCACTGGGGTAAATCAGGAATAATTCCTGTGAAATGTTCCCCTCATTAGAGTTGCATTCCTAGGCATCTTTTATAATGGGCAGGAGAAAGGAAGCCGTGGAATTTAATCTTTTTTTAAGCCATTACACAGCACATCAATACTCCCATATTTTCATATCTAGCTTTTGCAGTATTCCCTAAAGACACCTTTCTGTCCTATATAGGAGCCTGTATCTCCTTCCATTGTCTTCAGAGTTTTTACCTCCTAAAACCACTTTATTGCTTTTACTGACTACTGCCCCCTCCCCCTTCAGTAGGACAAGCATGTCTCCATTGGGACCAGAGGAGTGACAGATGTAGTGTGCTGTAAAAAAGGGTAAAAGAGCCACTGAGCCAATATTGCTCTATTTTCATATTTTCCTAGAACAAACCAATTTAACTAATGGCCCCCTTTGCATCATTTTTTATTATTGGAAACTCTTTCAGCACAGATCCTAGTGCCTGAATCTTTTGTTGTTAGCCCCACTATGTACCTCCAGCTTTGTACCTCCACTGACTTCAGATCCTGATCACAATGACATTAGAGCAATTCTGATGAGGGCTGGGGAGTCACAGCAGATTTTCTCATGTCTAGCTGAGATCAGTTAAGAGGTTAAATTTCATGAACTCAGTTGAAGAAATCAAAGCACACTGAGCTAAATTACAAAGTCAGTGCATTCATACGTAGAAAGAAAAAAAAGTAAGACAAATTAAAGTAATCTAGAACTCCAAAAGAATGGTGATGTCTCATCCCAGTGAAGTTCAGTTGGAGTGGGTAGTTAGCACCCAAAATAACTTTAAATTATGAGTTTAAAAGTTTACATCATAACGTCTGCTTTCCCTTCTCACAAATAACGATCGGAGTATGGTTAAAATGTAAGATACCGTATATATGGCTAGATAGGTTTTGAAAGAGCATTGTTTCCTCTTAGCATTTCATTTTCAAAGAGTAATGAAAGAGTTTGAAAAAAGGAAGGATGAAATCAGGAACATCCTCACCTCTCCCTGAATCCACATAGATGACTTCTTTACAGTGAATGGAGCAACAATTGAAGGACAGACTCCGAGCCTGTGCTACGTTTCTGAGGCTGGTTTTCATTTTAAAGAATCACCTCGTACAGAAAGTGCTTCGGTCCCTTGTGAACTTGTCCAAGATTTCACTCTCAAATAAAGCCCCAAAGGAGAAAACCAGTGGGAATCATGTAAATTGGCAGGGAAAAAAAATCTTTTAAGTTGGCAAAATACCCCTAGAAGTTTTAATGGATGTTTCCTTTTATGAGCGACTTCAGGGAAACTCTATTTCCATTGACTTTTTTTTCTTTTCCCTTTGTAAACCTGAACAGGTCTCTACACGCACCTGTAGGTTTCATGGTAATCCAGGAAATTTGAATGATAATTTCCAAGGATAAATTTCCAAGGTGAAATGTTGGCCCCTTTTTGAGATGAATTATGAAAGAGCCTACTATGGGGCCAGCATTTCCCTTCTTTCTCATACTCTGCAATAATTGGCCCTTTGTGCACAAAGAACAATCTAAATTCATTTTCTATTGGAGGAACTTTCCCATGAAATACCTCCAGTAACTGCATGGTAACCTCCAAAAGGTGACCTTAAAACCGTGTCCCCTTTTGATAAGCAGGAGTAGTGCCCAACGTCTCTTGTGGTCTTTGGAAGTCATTTGGCTGAAATGCCGAGTGGGTGTGTGTCACTGGGTGCAAAAATCTGAAGTCAGATACAAATTTGGAGCTGTTACTTGAGAGAGACATTTGATTAACAGAACAGCAATATGCAGGAAAAGAAGCCTCCTCTGAGTTTCACATCTGAGAGAAGAAAGTTTTCAGGGTGGAAAACCCTCTGACTGATAGACATCCACACCCCGTTGCAACACGGGACTTGTGCACCTAAATACGATTATGGTACATGGGAAACAGGATCAAATGTATTCTTGTCTGTGGCAATAACACTAGATCTAACTCTCTGGGATCCTCCCAGACTTACTTCACTTCCTCTCTGTTTGTGCTCCCAAACACGAGACATTGCTTGCAAAGGTGGAGCTGGAATGTAACTTGCCCTGACTTCTGTCCTCCCTGCCACTTGCATCCCCTCCAACTTGCCCCTCTATTGCCTGACCCTTTGGGCACTTGCCCCCTGCAGTGCATTGCCCCCGACTTATTTCCTCACAGCCCCTTGCTGCGCACCATTGCTTATCCTATATTGTGGATCTGGCTGCAGCTCCAGCTCCAGCCAAGCAGCAGCAACCTTGGCTCTGGGTTGGAGCCGGAGCCGGAGCCGCTCCCTTACTGCTCAACAATTTCCCTAGTACTCCCGTGGGCCCTGCACCACATGGTCTCTCACACGATCTTTCTTGCGTGAACCCCCCGCCCCCCAACACACACATACACACTCATGCAATCTCTCCACCGTCCCCTCCACACTGCACAATCTCCCCCTCATTCTTTCCAGCCTGCATCACACAGTCTCCCCTGCACCCCCCTGCTCCATGTTATCCATCCTCCCCCCTGAGCCATACGGTGCCCGATCTCTCCCATGATTGCACCCCTCCCACACCACCTGCACTCCCCTTGAGCTGCATACCTCCCAATATCTCCTGCGCTCCCCGCACTATGCTGTTCCCCCACATACCTGCCCCCATGCCACCCAAGCTCTTCACCCCATAAAGCACGGTCTCCCCTGAGTTCCCCCTGCCCACACACTGCATGATCTCCTCCACTCTTGACCTCCCCATGCACCATGCAATCTTCCTTGCACTCCCCTTGCCTGAAACCCCACAATTTCCTCTGCATTTCCCTTCTGCCCCATGCTCTCCCTACCCACCACCACATGGTCTCCCTCCTCACACTCCATGATCTTCCCTGCTCTCCCCCAGGATGCATGCTTTGCAGTCTACCCCATGCTTGACCTGCATGATCTCGCTGGCACTCCCTGCTGCGTGCGCTGCATGGTCTTCCATGGGTTACTTGCAGTTGCAACCAGAGCCTCCTGCCCGAGACCTTACTTGAATCCAAGGGTTTTTTCCCACCCATGTTGTATGGGGGGAAAAAAACCTTACCTTGGATTCAAGTAAACACAGCATTTAATGCCTTTTTTACTACAGTCTTCTTTAATTAGGTCAGCTACCACAGGATGAATGCAATTGGCAGCAAAAATAGGAAAGGAAACAACTAGCCTGGAGTAAAAGAATGGTTTAAAGCAGGGGTGGGCAATTATTTTGGCCTGAGGGCTACTTAGGGAGCTTTAATGAGCTGTTACAGGCTGGGTCAGCACTTCTGGTCTCCCCAAAGAGCTCAGCAAAGCTCGCCGAGTGGCCCCCGTGCTCAGCTAGGTGGCTAGGATGAGGCTGCAGCTGGGTGGGAAGTGGCATCTGGGTGCGGGATGGGGCCAGGGGCATTGACAGTATGGGGCTGGAGCCCAGGGCAGAGCCGTGATTTGTTCCCCTTATGTCGCTGCAGTGGACACCGATTCTGCAGGCAGGGGCATGTGGGGAGCAGATCACAGCTCTGCTCCAGGCCCCGGCCCCGGCCCCATGCCATCACAGCCCCACAATCCACCCCACTAGACATCAAGCCTGATGCTCCAGCTAGTTTTCTATCCACCTTACAGTCCATTCATCCAGCATGGACTTCCTTAGCTTGTCTGCGACAATGTCATGGGAGACTATATCATAAGCCTTGCTAAAATCGAGGTATATCACATCCACTGGTCTCCCCACATCCACAGAGTCATCTCATCATAGAAGGCAATCAGGTTGGTCACGTACGACTGGGCCTTGGTGAATCTGTGTTCACTGTTCCTAATCACCTCCTTTGCCAAGTGTTTAGAAATGGCTCCCTCGAGGATCTGCTCCATGATTTTTTCCAGGGACTGAGGTGACGTCCCCTAGATCCTCCTTTTTCCCTTTCTTAAATATAGGCACTATGTTTGCCCTTTTTCATTCATGCAAGACATCTCCTGATAGCCATGAGTTTTCAGAGATAATGGCCAGCAGTTCTGCAATCACTTTGACCAAAGCCCTCAGCATCCTTGGTGCTTTCCATCTGGCCCCATCGACTTGTATACATCCAGTTTTTCTAAATAGTCCCTAACCTGTTCTTTTGCCACTATCATATGCTCACCTCCTCCCCAGACTGTGTACTAGGTACAGCAGGTTCATCTTGCCTGTGCAGACTGAGATAAAAAAGGCATTGAGGACTTAAGCATTTTCTGCATCATCTCTCACTAGGTCGCCTCTCCCGTTTAGTAAGAGACCCACACTTTCACTGATTTTCATCTTGTTGCTTATATACTTCTAGTAACCCGTCTTGTTACCTACTTCACGGCCCTTGCTAGCTGCAACTCCAGTGTACTTTGGCCTTCCTGATTTCACCCCTGCATGCTCAAGCAATACTTTTATACTCGTTCCCAGAAGTTTGCTGAGTTTCCACTTCTTCTAAGTTTCCTTTTGTGTTTTAGCTCATTGAAGAGTTCCCTATTAAGCCACGTCAGTCTTGTGCCATACTTGCTAGTCTTCCTGCACATTGGGATGGTTCATTACTGTGCCCTTAGCAAGGTTTCTTATGAAGATTGCATAGGGCCTGGTTACACATTGCATTTTGAGCTGCTCAAAAGTTGATTAGTCCTACCTCGAGTTTAGAGCAGTCACATGTAAAGGCTAAAAACCTGCTCTGATTCTCCATCACCTGCACAGCTGTGTTACCCCTATGGGGCTGGTGAGCCAGGATAGACTTCTATCGCTGCTCTAGGTGGGTGTGGGGTGGGGGGTGAGATATGAGCTTGGAGGGGCAGGGTTATCAAGTTGGGAGGTAGACAATTAGTGGGGTGGGCATGAGCAGTGAAATGGGAGGTGGAAAGGAAATGGGGGAAGGGTGGTGAAATGAAGGATAAAATAAAAAGAAGTTAAAGAAGTATTTAAAAAAGAAATAAAGAGGAAGTAAATGAAAGAAGGCCTCATGTTTTAATAAATTGGATTGGGGATTGTGGGGTGCTGGTCATGCTTTCTGGGATGACTGGGAGGTGGGAACAGTAAGGGAAAATGCTTTTGGGATAGCTAGTGTGCCTGCCCTGGGAAGACAGTCCCAGCTCATGGGGACCCCAGTCCAGCCCTTGTTCCCCCTGCCCCCAACTCTGGACCCATTTGTGAACTCATGCATGCCCTGTGACTTGGCTGGCTGGCGTGTGTCCTGCACACTGTTTGCATGGGGTTGCACACCCACAGGTGAGAAGGTAACACTCCCAGGTGCAGGAGAGGGAGGTGGCTTGGTGCCACAATCTTCCTCTGGGCAGCAGAATTCAGGGGGTGGAAAATGTGTCCGCACAGAACAGTAGGGTGAGGTGGGGACACGTCCTCCTGAGATGGTGGAGGATTGCAATTGGGCAGTTCATTTGTGGGAAGTGGCCACACATTCATGCTTGGGAACACAGATCAGAGATTAACCTGCCCTGGAGTGACCTAACTTTTAAACCACCTAAAGTGTGCTTGAAACTAGTTTCAGGTGTTAATGTGTGGACAACCCAGGGGTTAAGAGTTCCAGGAGCTACCGAAAATCCATGTGTAAGAAAGCCCTTAAGTAATGAAATGCCAAAAATAGCAACCATGCAGAAAATCGTGTTCACAGACTAAGTACTTTGAAAAGCATAACACTACCTAGGACAACTCTTTTTGGAATATTTTGGCAAGTAAATCCTAAATTAGCTTTAGTGGACTGTTACTCCCTGCTCTCAATTTTTTTCCTTATTTTTCCCTTGCTATACTCTTCTCCATTTTCCCACTCACTTTATTGGTTACTATGGCTGAGAGATGTAGATAAATTTTAGACTGATA